>NW_004949127.1:1645284-1660120 GCF_000317375.1 Microtus ochrogaster | reverse complement strand
GGATCTCTGTGAGTTCGAGACCAGCCTGATCTACAAGAGCTAGTCCCAGGACAGGCTCCAAAGCTACAGAGAAACCCTGTCTCGAAAAAAACAAAAAAAATAAAATAAAATAAAAGGTGTGCGTGACCATTCTTGGCTCTTTTTACTCTAATGAATGGGCCATCTAAACATAATGTGTGTCCTTCGTGTCGTTTCTGTGGGACAGTGCCAATTACAGAGGTCCTAGAAGGCTGGAATGAAGGCCAATAGATCCCAGGCAGGCCTTTCCTCCCACCTACCGTACAGAACCCAGAACTACGGTGGCAGTCACTTTCACGGAAGATACATAAAAATAACTTTTAGGGGCTGGAGAGGCGGTCCATCAGTTACGAATACACGCTGCTCTCACTGAGGACTCAGATTTAACTTCTAGCACCCATGTCAGGCAGCTCACAACTGCCTGTAACTCCGGCTCCAAGAGGATACGATGCCGCTGACTTCTGCAGGTACCCACACTCACATGGACACACACACTCGCACACACGTGTACATGCAATTATAATTATTATTTTTAAATGTGAAGGAAACCAGGCAGCGTCCTGGGAGACTGGAACCTGACTATTGGTGGATCCCATAGCTTAAACAGGGGAACCAGTCGCAGGAGAAAGGAGACAGCAGACAAGACCTTTAGTTCCCATTTAACTTTGGTTGCCGTTGCCGTAATTACCAGTGCACACCTGGCAATTCACATGGCCGCTGCTCGGGAACACATGTTGAGGCTGATCACTTCTCTCTACCCCAGAGCCACTGTGCGGGTGCAATCCTACTAATATTTGTTTCCTGGATTGTAATAGCAGCCTCCTAAGCGGTCTCTCTGCTTCTCTTGTAACCCCCCTTTCTCCTTCTAACAGAGCTCTCGAGTAACACTTCAAAACTGTACGTGGAATCATCATGCTCCCTCAGTCAGAATCCTCTGGGGTGTCTCAGCTTCCCGCCCCCGCCCAGTCAAAGGCAAACTAGTTCTAATGATCTATAACTATGACACCATTATGAATACAATTAGCCACGTGTAGAAAGTCACACTTGAATCGTTTAAATAAGATAAATTTGTAAAATCGGTTCCGAGGTCACGTCAGCCACATTCCACTTACTTGTTTGATGGACAGTAACATGTGTCAAGTTGCTACCAAATTGGCTGAGCACATACACAGCATCTCTGTTGGCACAGAAATTTCTACCGGCCAAATGCTGGCCTGAATATAGAGAGGTTATTAACTGTCGGGCTATGAACAAATTATGGCTTCCTGCTGTTTATTGTGTGGTGTTGCTCAGTTCTTAGAGAACCACATTCAATGCCAGCATTTACTTTTGTGATTTAAATTTTAAAACATATCCTGCAGAGACTACAAACTATCATAGCTGCTTCGGGAGAGAGCTTGGTAATTTCCTACAGTGTTAAGCATAGTCTCACTGTAGACCCCAGCAGTCAGTGAATCGGAACAGCTTACTGAACTGATCTCAAGACTCTGTGCTCACGGAGTCTGCACGTGGGGCTGGGGAGATGGTTCAGCTGCTCTTCCTTAGGACCAGTGTTCAGTGCCCAGCACCGCATCAGGCAGCTCACAACTGCCTGTAACTCCAGCAGCAAGGGCTCCGAATCCTCTTCACACGCGCGCGCACACACACACACACACACACATCTCTCTCACACAAACACACACCTCTCTCTCACACACACACAACACAAATAACTATAAATGTTTATAAAAACTGCTTGCAACCTGCAACTGACAAGGGTCTGATCTTCTGATCTCCAAAATATATAAAGAACTCAAGAAACTAGACCGTAAAAGGCTAATCAACCCAATTATAAAATGGGGCACTGAGCTGAACAGAGAACTCTCAACAGAAGAAGTTCAAATGGCCAAAAGACACTTAAGGTCATGCTCAACTTCCTTAGCGATCAGGACAACTTTAAGATACCATCTTACACCTGTCAGAATGGCTAAAATAAAAAACACCAATGATAGCCTTTGCTGGAGAGGTTGTGGAGAAAGGGGTACACTCATCCATTGCTGGTGGGAATGCAAACTTGTGCAACCACTCTGGAAAGCAGTGTGGTGGTTTCTCAGGAAATTCGGGATCAACCTACCCCTGGACCCAGCAATACCACTCTTGGGAATATACCCAAGAGAGGCCTTATCATACAACAAAAGTATATGCTCTACTATGTTCATAGCAGCATTGTTTGTAATAGCCAGAACCTGGAAACAACCTAGATGCTCTTCAATGGAAGAATGGATGAAGAAAGTATGGAATATATACATATTAGAGTACTACTCAGCAGTAAAAAACAAGGACTTCTTGAATTTTGCATGCAAATGGATGGAAATAGAAAACACTATCCTGAGTGAGGTAAGCCAGACCCAAAAAGAGGAACATGGGATGTACTCACTCATATTTGGTTTCTAGCCATAAATAAAGGACATTGAGCCTATAATTCATGATCCTAGAGAAGCTAAATAAGAAGGAGAACCCAAAGAAAAATATATAGGCATCCTCCTGAATATTAACCTTCATCAGGTGATGAAAGGAGACAGAGACAGAGACCTACATTGGAGCACCGGACAGAAATCTCAAGGTCCAAAGCAGGAGCAGAAGGAGGGGGAGCACGAGCAAAAAACTCAGGACCGCGAGGGGTGCACCCACACACTGAGACAATGGGGATGTTCTATCGGGAACTCACCAAGGCCAGCTGGCCTGGGTCTGAAAAAGCATGGGATAAAACCAGACTCACTGAACATAGCGAACAATGAGGACTACTGAGAACTCAAGAACAATGGCAATGGGTTTTTGATCCTACTGCATGTACTGGCTTTGTGGGAGCCTAGGCAGTTTGGCTAGACTAGACTTGGATGGAGGTGGGTGGTCCTTGGACTCCCCACAGGGCAGGGAACCCTGATCGCTCTTTGGGCTGACGAGGGAGGGGGACTTGATTGGGGGAGGGGGAGGGAAATGGGAGGCGGCAGCAGGGAAGAGACAGAAATCTTTAATAAATAAATAAATTTAAAAAAACTGCTTGGAAATGTTTGTGGCAGCTTTATCTGCAACGCCATAGAGATGCCCTTCAACACTATGGAGGGTGAGCAGTGATCTATTCCTACCATAGAAAGCTTTCATCCCTGAAAAGAAATGAACTGTCTAGCCACAGAAAGATCAGGTGAACCTTCAATGCGTGTTACCAGTGAAAGAGCCAGTCTGGAAAAGTTACTGTATGGTTTCAATCCTATGACCATCTGGGAAAAGGTGAAACTATAAAGGCAGTAACAAGATCACCTGTCCCTGGGGCTGTGGGACAGGAGGGTCTGAGGAGCTTTGAGCACATGGGCCTCTAGACCTGTGCAAGAGCGCGTACTCACGGGGCATGTGCTCTGCGCGTGGCCAGGCACGCTGAACGCTTACAGTGTGAGCCTGACATCTGCAAATATTTTCAAAACCATTTAGGCAGCGGGGAGACTCTCGGGATGGAATGCAGCTCGTGACAGAAGACGTGAACTGCGTTGCAAACGTTCTGCACACCTCTCTGAGAGGAGGAGGGGGAGCGACGACCTAAGAAACTACAGGAAAGAGAAGTCCACATGAGGACTGCATGAAGTCAGCTGGGCCGAAGTGCTGTCCTGTAGCTGAAGTGGTTTCCCGCGTCGTGTGAGTTAATTTTCACGCTACTGTGAGACTCAACCATGAAGTGAGTGAGTGAGTGGCAGGCGTCGGATTTCCCACTGCTGTAGCGAGTTCTCCGCTAAGAGCACGACCTGCGCATGCGCTAAACGATGAGCTCCTGATTAGTGTGATTAGCACATGGATGGCACCATGGTCGATGCGAAACATCCCCCATTGGCGCCTGTGCCTGACGACTCGGTCCCCAGCGGGTGATGGTCTTTGTGAGGTTATAGAACATGTGGGGTCCAGGGTCTAGCCAGCAGCAAGTGGTCACCTGGAACGGGCTCTGAAGGCTAGACACACGTGTGGCTCGGGTCTGTGGCCGCTTGTGTAACGAGCCTCTCGTCATGAGCGCTGCCCCACCACGATGGATTGTCCCCTTAGAAACTGAGCCAACACGAACCTCTCCTTGCTGAAGTTGTTTCTGTGAGGTAAAAAAAAGTTACTGATACAAATGGGTGTCCCTAGACATCCCCGAGGCAAGCCCGGGTGACTGCAGGGCGTCTACCTCCCAGCTCTGCATGGAAAGGCCTGGAAGCGACACTAGGAGCCGTGAGCACATCTTGGTGTCTAATGCCATCCCTCAACGAAAGCCACCACAAATCCATGGAGAATGACTCCTTCTAAGACAGAGCCTGGAGCAGCTTGGAGCACCAGCAAGGGTGGAAGTGACCAATGGCCAAGTGTAGAGGAGACACAGGAGCTACGGAAGCACTCCTGTGCCCAGAGCTCAGACAACCTGATCAATAAATACCCATCACCCACAGTGCTCCAACTAAATTACTGAATGAACAGGAGAGGGCAGGCCAGTCTCTTGGGTAGAATGCCAGGTAATTTATGTGAACGGGGAACATGAATCTCCATTCCTTAAGGGTGGGTTGTGCATGATGATGTGGGGTACCGTAGTGCTCCTCAGAATTGGGGTGGGGCCACCGCTTTGCTGTGGGAAAGCCAAAGGGACGCTTCCTCAGCCAAGAGACTTCCGGCACCATCCACAGTGAAAGAGAGAGAGAGAGAGAGAGAGAGAGAGAGAGAGAGAGAGAGAGAGAGAGGCTGAGGCTGTCGGGCACCATCCACAGTGAGAGAGAGGCCGCGCTCGTGGCAGACACACAAGACAACACAGCCAGAAAACTGCATCTCACTCTTCTCCATGTGAAAACAAAGATCCCAAACAGAGGCACGTCCACAGAAGAGCCGACCAGTTCCCTTGAAGCCGTCGGGGTCATTAACAACATGGAGAGCTCGAGAGAACTGTCACAGTCAGAGAGCCGAAAGGAGACCCAGCCATGAAATGGGATGCTGGGTCCCGAACAGAAGCTGAACGTCTGAATGAGTTGTGGGTACAGTTGTAACAGTGTATCCCTGCTGAGTGAGTCATTGCAACAGCTGTGTGTGTTAGATAGAGGGCGCCAGCTGGGGAGGTGTCCAGAATGCTGGCTGTTTTTCCGGGGACCTGGACACACCCACACAGTGGCTCACAGCCATCTGTAACTCCATCTCCAGAGGATCCGACACTCATCTGAACTCCGGTACAGCACACACAATGCACATACATGCAGGCAAAACATTCATACACATTGAAGACATTTTAAAAATAAATCTTTAAAAATATTTTGAAGAATAGAGGAAACTGAATGCCTGACATGGGGGAACTCTGTATAAAAATTATAAACTAAAACTTTTGCTACAAAAATTGAGCTTACTTTTAAGAAAAACGGAAAACCCCATGCTCTGGATTCTCTTCAGAAAGTGAGATCGGGCAGTGACAGGGTCACATCCTCAGGCCATTATCTTTTAGAGCCAGCATAAGGGCTCCCGCCATGCCGCGTGGCCTCATGCCTGCCTGACCCCTGCAGACCCAACTCTCACCCGTCCTGGTATCAAACATTGTGCAGGATTATGTTTCCTTTAAACCCAAGGATATGTCCTGCCGTGCCCAAGAGTCAAAGGGTCCAGCGGCGGCAGCAGCATCCAGGCTGTTCCACCAGCCAGGATGTTCTGATCTCCATCTCTCTCACTCCATTTAATGGAAACAGAAATCTGTCTTCTCTGCACGCAAGCATTTCTAGGCTAGATGACGGCTGACTAAGTGATGGCAAAAGGGGAACTGTCTTCATTGATATGTGTTCATAAATGCCACAGACATTCCCTAGCTGACTGCAGTCACAGCAGCCTTGAGACAACAGGACTGCCTGAATCACCTGCACTGAATCTAGGGGAGCCCCGCCCGGAGGCCATGAAGTGGGAAAAGTCAACAGGACTGAGAATCTGCTGCCTGACACAGAGCAGAGTTCCTCCCAGCAGGTTTTACAGCAAGAACTGGTTCCTCAAGAAATCTCTGGCCTTTCAGCCTGAATGCAGTCCCGGGGGGGTGGGGGGGACCAGAAATATAGTGTTGCGGGAGGTCCTTCCGCTCCTCCAGCCAATAGGGAGCTGAGTAAATTCTGCAAAAAGTCAACCACCGTCTCTCTGGTCCAGTTCTCTGGTTACCAACACAGAGCTCCTCCTGGGTTCAGCGGAGTTTGGCTGCTGCAGCCACTACCATAGCAAGGCTTCTAGAGTTCAGCTCAGTCTCCACCAAAACCCCCATGAAAGACGTCAGAAGGGGAAGCTCAGCTCTCCTGATGTGATTAGGCCAAGCATTTCTGTTTGAGTTGTTCTTTTTGCTTTGTTGTTGTTGTTGTTTGTTTTGTTTCCTGGACTGGTCTTGAACTCAGTATGTAGCTGAAATGATCTTGAACTTCTGATCCTCCTACCTCTGATTCCCAAGCACAGGATCACAGGCGTGTGCTAACGTGCCTGGTTTACAAAATACTAGGGATCAAACCCAGGGCTTCAAAGGTACTAGGCAAGCACTCTGCCAGTTGAACCATATCCTCAGCCTGGTGTGTGAATTTGAATGTACATTTGTGTGTGTGCGCGCGCGCATGCGTGCATGTCTGTCTGTGTGTGTGTGTGTGTCTGTGTGTGAGTGGACGCGCATGTGTATTGTGTGTGTGTGTGTGTTCTCCATGACTGGCATCAAAAAGTTGAAAGGTTTTCCCGGATCCTTCTCTCTTAGTTTTTATTTTTACTTTTTTTTTTTAAATGAATGGTAAATGGCTCCAAAATCTTTTATAATTTTTTGATGTCATTTATTCCATTGTGGGGGAGGAGCACCTGTGTGAGGTCAAGGACAACAGGCAGGAGCTGGTGGACTTCTTGCACCATGGGAGTCCTTGGATTTGAACTCAGGTCAGCAGGCTTTGCAGCAGATGCCACCGAGCCGTCTTGCTGGCCCTAATTCTTAATATGACTGAATACAGAGCACCACGAAGAAGGAAAGGCCCTGTACATGTGTGTAGGGAGTAGAGATTCCTTTCCGTATGAACAGCTCTTCTGTAAGAGCTCTGTGTGAAGCTTTGATTATGTGTATTATGTTAAATCAAGTTTAGAACTCGTGCAACATGGTTTTGGCTGTAAGAATTGAATTTAGCTAGGCATAGTGATGCACACCTTTAATCCCAGCACTCAGGAGGCAGACGGGTCCCTCATCCTGGTCTACACAGTGAGTTCCAGGACAGCCAGAGCTACATAGTGAGACCCTGTCTCAGAAGGGTTACCTGTCCAGGTGATGTGGCCATGAGCTCTTGTCAGCCAGAGCATGTGGAGGGCTAGTCCAGGAAAGAGAAGGGCGTGTCTCTGAGGTGAGATGTGAATCGTGTCCTCTGACGTCAGCTGTGTGGCCAGCTGGCAGCCTCCCCTCTGCTGTGTGAATGCCCTGGCCAGCTCTCTGTGCCTTTAGAGAAATACCACCAGGCTGATGGATGCCTCTGTCCTCTCTCTAGCCTGTGCTAGTTTCCCGGCTTTAGAGAAGTCTGTGAAGGCAATGCCAGCTTGCAGGGCCCAGGGTTGCACAGGGATCGTCAGCAGGAGGGGGAATCGGAGAACCTCTCAAACAGTGAGTTAGGGTGCTCCTCCCCAACACAGTTAAGGCACTCCTCCCTGCCATGGCTAGGGTGATCCTCCCTCCCATGGTTAAGTTGCTCCTCTCTGCCACAGTTAAGGTGCTTCTCCCTCCCACGGATAGGGTGCTCCTCCCTGCCATGGCTAGGGTGATCCTCCCTGCTACAGTTAGAGTGCTCTTCCCTGCCACAGCTAGAGTAATCCTCCCTCCCACGATTAGAGTGCTCCTCCCTCCCACAGGCCAGTCTACCTGGCTCCTTCCTCATTTTGAGCTAATCTAATCTAATTTTTCTACCCACCCACCCTCCTTCCTTTTGGGGCTGAGACAAGCCTGACTGTGTTGCCCAGGCTGGTCTGGAATTCTCTATCCTCCTGCCTCAGTCTCCCATGGGCTGGTCTTATAGGTATGTGCCACCTCTCTTGGCTTTTACCTTCCTCTCCTCATTCACCTCCTGCTCCTGTCTGCCACTGTTACATCCTCTGCTTCAAAGACTGCTCCTGGACCATCTGGAGCCAGTCCCTTCTCAAGCCCCTGCCTCCCTCCTCCCAGAAGTCCCCTTGGATTGTGTGAGATGCTTTTGAGTCTTGTGTCTCTGTCTGCTTAGGGTCCACAATTCAACCTGCTTTGAGTGTGACCCCTTAGCTGTTGAGTCTTGGGTTTGCTGGCAGAGGGGCTTGGAGAGGGGCAATCCTGATGAGCCAACACTGGAAACAGAGACTGCACAAAGGACACCCTTCACAATCCCTCTTGTCCCGATTGACCCCACTCTGGGAGGCTTGGGGGCTGTGAGCACATTGAGCCGGAGGAAGGGGTGACTTTTGCAGCCGGCCAGTAGGATCCTGTTTCTGGTATAAGCTGGTGTTGGAGATGTTGGTATAGGAGATTGCTTTGGGATGTTTGTTCGTTTGCTTGCTTGGTTGGTTTTTCATTTTTGGAGACAGGGTTTCTCTGTTTCAAAACTTTGGAGCCTGTCCTGGAACTCACTCTATAGACCAGACTGGCTTTGAACTCACAGAGATCTGTCTGATTCTGCCTCTGCTGGGATTAAAGGCGTGCACCACCACCGCCCTGATGCTCTGGGTTTTAAAGAGTGCCCGTAGTTCACAAATTCGTGGGCTGGGTACAGGGCACCCACCCCCACTACACACACAGTCCGATGTCTCTCAGAGTGGCACAAGTCCTCGGGCACACTCTCCCCACGAGGCTCACCTGTTCATTCCAACGGTGCAGCTGGCTATAGCGTACCTTGCAGAAGAGGAAGCCGTCCAGGTACACGGAGTACAGCTGAAAGCACAGACACCCGCCCGGGGTTATCCAAGGCAGCGATGATGATGCAGGGATGGAGGTAGGGGTGAGGGGGGTTCACAGGGTCACCGAACCGCTCCCTACCCAGTCGGCCCCGGGCCCCAGACCCACCACGTAGCGGCCCCCCATCGCGTCTGGCCGCTGCTGGGACACCGGGATGCAGAAATGCATCTTCATGGCTCTAGCGATGACCGGGGACAGCGTGGCGAACTGGACCTGTTGTTCTAGAGTCTGGGATGCGTCCTGAGCTCCGGCAGCTAGAGGTCTGCGGGTGGGCGGGGTCCGAAGCCTGGCCCCGCCCCGGCCTCGCCCCCTCCACTGTCCCAGGTGCCAGGTTGGGGTTGAGAGGCAATCAGGGTATAGAGAGACCCTGAGGAGCGCCAGAGCCTCTCTGGCCAGGGTCACCCTGGAAGCCAGAGGCCAGAATTTTAGAGACTTTTAAAGAGGAAAGCTTGCCTCTGTGGGGCGGGGAGGGAGAGCGTCCAATTCTTTTTTAGAGGACTCCTTGAACTCACAAGTGAAGAACCGGGTTCTGGCTGCATGAACGTTCTATACTGTTGCCAGAAAGGCATGCTACACCCTGTCCAAAACAGCAGAGCCAGGTAGCCTGCCTAGGAAAACAGCTTCCCCGAGGGGCCACTTGAGGGCCCAGGTCTAGTGTCTGTGACTGACAGAACACGCACTTCCGGAGCTGGATGGAGGAGGTGGCATTCAGATGCAGGGGGTGCTTTGACCATTTGAGAACTTCGCATCACCCCAGCACTGGCTACAGTATGTTGTGGATTAAGATTAGAAAGAAAAAAAGGGATCTTGGAAGCACACTATGAGCATCACAATTATATTAGGCTCAGGGGTTTTGTTTATTTTGGGTGGTTTTTGTTTGCTTGATTTTTTTTGTCTTTATCTAGTTAAAGTGTATCATGGCATGCCACCATATAGAAAGCACTGCTTCGGTGTTTTGTTTTGCCTTTGAAGTCTTCTTTTAACCTAATGTATTAGGGACGTCAAAAACACGAAGGTGGCCTGGCTCTCTCTTACCGGGAAAAGCCCTGGTCTTGCGTAGCTACCTCTCCCTGTAGCTGGGTTCATACAAATCTTCGTTCCTAGGGTTTTTCAACGACTTCTCAGTTCTTCCTTGTTGATGCTCATTCGTGTTAACTTATGAATATGTTTGCTAGTTATTGCCTATAGACGGGATCTAGAATGACCTAGGAGCCAAAGCTCTGAGTATGTCTGCAAAGGGTCATCTGTCAATGAATTGTCTTAACTGAGCCAGGAAGACTCAACCACCATGGACTTGGTGGCACCATTCCACCAACTGGGTCCTGGAGCGAACCGGAAGAGCCGGCTTTGCGCCACCATTACCAGTCCCTCGCCATCTCCCGACCGCAGAATTTACAAGGGAGCAAGCCGGGCGATGGTGGCGCACGCCTTTAATCCCAGCACTCGGGAGGCAGAGGCAGGCGGATCTCTGTGAGTTCGAGACCAGCCTGGTCTACAGAGCTAGTTCCAGGACAGGCTCCAAAGCCACAGAGAAACCCTGTCTCGAAAAACCAAAAATAAATAAATAAATAAATAAATAAATAAATAAATAAACAAACAAAATACAAGGGAGCAAGCAGGAAAATGTCAAAAGTGGCCTGGCACGCTTCAAGGACCACATTCGAAAATCGGGAAAGATGGCTCAGCAGAAGAGCTCTGGCTGCTCTTGTAGAGGACCTGGGTTTGATTCCCAGCACTCACACGGCAGCTCACAACTCTCTGTAACTCCAGTTCTAGGGGACCTGACACCCTATTTTATATTTTGCCAGATTCCATGCGTGTGCACCGTCTGTGCCTGGGAGCCACAGAGGCCAGAAGAGAGTCTGTGAGTTCCTGGAACTGGAGTTCCAGGCAGCTGTGAGCTGCCCGATGGGTGCTCGGATCTAACCCCAGACCCTCTGCAAGGGAGCCATCTCTCCAGCTCGTGATTTTTGGTGTTTTTGAGGAAGATCTCCCCTAAGATACTCAGATAGCCTTGAACTTTCTATGTAGTTTCACCTTAATCTTTAAAGAATTTTTATTTATTCTTACTGAGTCAGGGGAGGCATTCAAATGTCACGGGGTGGCCATGTAGAGCTCAGAGCAGATATCAGGAGTCAATTCTCTCCACCTTGTCGAGGCCGGGTCCCTCCTGATCTGTCCACCAGCTTCCAGGCCCCCATCTCTGCTCCCCAGCTTGCAGAATTGCTAGAACTACAGACGCCAATGTAATTGGTTTTTTCACATTGGTTCTGGGGATCAAACTCAGCTCATCAGGCTGAGCAGCAGGTGTGTTTATCTGCCGAGCCATCTCACGGGCCCTAGCGTTGAGACTGTGTCACCTTGGCCTCCTGAGTCCACACAGCCAAGCTCTGCTCACTCACTGTCACCCACAGACCCATTTTCAGGCAAGAGAGTTGTAGTGATAAAGACCTTCAATATCTTTGTTTGTGTTACACCACCAGCGATAGCAAACCTTCCATTCCGGGCCACCTGACTCGGATGCTCAGGACTCTTGATTCCACGGACGGCTCCTCCTCTGTGAAGGGATGGTCTAAGCTTGTATCTGCCGTCAGCCCACGGGTAGCTTTGGGCAGATCCTCAT
Organism: Microtus ochrogaster; assembly: GCF_000317375.1. Classification (NCBI taxonomy): domain Eukaryota; kingdom Metazoa; phylum Chordata; class Mammalia; order Rodentia; family Cricetidae; genus Microtus; species Microtus ochrogaster. The sequence goes on along the minus strand of NW_004949127.1, from coordinate 1,648,544 downwards.
CCCATGGATCTGGCAGCATCCTTTGTCTTCTCAGTCTCGACCAATCATCTGCCTTAGGGGAGTTGCTCCGGAGAACCCAGAAAAAGGAGCTGGTTCAGAAGACATGAAGAATCCGGCTGGTCAGCCACTTGGGTAGTTGCGCCAACACTCACAATTGCACAGGCTGTGCCGAGCGCTCTGTAGCTCCCCGATAGCCCTAGATCCTTTGTTGAAAAGCTCTACGCACGTGGTCAGCCTCAGACTCTGCCGGTTCTGAGGAAACGCGAGTGAGTCTGATTCCTTTGGAGAAGTTTTTGAAAGTAAAAATAGATGTCATTTTTATCTGGGGGGGGGGGTCAGAGGTTAAGTTTCATGAATCAGTTCTTGCCTTCCACTGGGAGACCTGGGGATTGAACTTATCCTGCCAAGCTTGCCAAGAGATGCTTTACCTCTCTGCTCTATCCCACCAGCCCAAGAAGTGTGATGTTGGGAGCAGTGAGACCCCAGATCCTGAATTTCTTGTAATCCCCTGATCTGAGTGCCTACAGCTGCTCTGAGCACGAGACCTTCAGGAGTTCCTGATGGCAGGAGAGTGGTTTCTGGTGGGTTTGGCTGGGGCATGGCTATCTCTATATAATCTGCCCCTGAACACAATAAAGGGGGCATTCTTGGGGAATTCAAGGATGACCCGTGTTGCTGTCTGTCTGTGTGTGTTTGTGTATTTTAACCTCCAGTCCCTTGCCGGAAGCTCACAAACTGGGTGCCAGCACACAGAGCGCAGACATGCGGGTGCGGTGCGCGGCAATTGGAGGTCTCCACCGAGATAGCAGCATGTGAGATTATGCAGATCAGTTCCAGTGAAGAATGAAGACCCAGGGAGCCTTCCACCCTCCTAGTGGCCTGTCTGGTCCCTGAAGGTGGAAACTTTCCTCCTGCCATGTCAGCTGTGTTCACAGGACAGTTGGGGTACAGGACACGTGGGGTGACTTCCTCAGGCACTTGGTAATATTTAGCAGGTCCCAGACTCTACCTGAGTCTGTCCTCCAGATGTAACAACCAAAATGTCCCCCCACATTGCCAAATGTCCATAGGAGGGAAAAATAATATCAGCCTTGGCTAAAAACCAGTCATTTAGAAGAACACTTCAAAAATCGATCTTGTTGGACCAGGGAGGTCACTGTCAGCAAAGTGCCTGCCTCGCAAGCATGGGGACCTGGGTTCTGATCCCCGGAGCCCACATGAAGAGCAGGGCATGGTGACACATTTCTGTAACCCCAGTTCTGCCGGTGCAGAGAGAGGCGGGGTCTCCAAAGCTCTTGTCAGTCAGTGGAGCAGCGGCCCTGAGCATGAGGTTCACTGAGAGACTCTGTCTCAAAAGAGTGAAGGTGGTCAGGGAAAGACACTGGCAACCTTTGGTTCACACACACACACACACACACACACACACACACACACACACTAAATCAATAAATCCTGTCCTTACAAGAACGTGTATATAAAAGGGCTGCTGAGGTCATTCAGCGGGTAACAGGACTTGCTGCACAGGTCCGGAGACCTGAGTTCAATAACTGGAGAAGAACAGCTCTGCGGGGTTCTCTGGCCCCCGCACCCATATATAATAATAAACAAAATGTTTCCTTCAGAGAGAATCATCATAGCGGCATCATTCTTCATACGTCAGAACACAGAAAAACCCGGACCCTACCAAACGATAACCCCAAAAGCAGAACATGGATGCTCACAGTGAGACAGCATTCTCCACTAACAACACTGAACTAGGTGTGGGGTGACCACATGAGCCGTGTGAGTGAGGCACAAAACCCAGGGCTTTATTTATATGAACCCCCAGACTAGGTGACTCTGTAGGGCTTTGGGAAGTGGGGATCATAGGCTCAGAGGGGTTTCTGAGGGGTGCTAAATGTTCTGAAATTGTCTGGGGCGGTGGTTACATAACCACACATAGGTACAGCAAACCCCACTGAACTGTACGCTTTAAACGGATGTATAGTAACATATGCAAACAGCACTCAGTAAAATGTCATCGAGAGGAAGGAAAAAGTCATTAACTCTAGCCGCTCTGCCCCCGTTGTAACCTACTCCATGCCTTCCAAACCAGGCCCTCCATGAGGCTGCCCTGAGGACTTCCTGCAAGGTCTTGATGCAGCGGGATAGTGCGGCTGGACTCTGTGGCTCAGACAGGGTGGTGGGTCCTCATCATCTGATCGGAAAGCCTGGCAGGGCTCCCCACTGCGGCAAGCGGCAGCAAACCAGTCTCTGCCGCGCAGAGAATCTCTGCCTCCGAAGCGAACTCAACATTTTGCAGATTATGGCCTGGCACACGGTGCCCCCCAGTGGACTAGTGGGGGAGGTTTGCTGCTGCTACATTGTTTTCAGGCTTTCCGCCAGCACATCTGAGGCCCCGGGGAAGTATGGGAGAGAACATATCTTAAAGGAGGCATTTACATAACTGGGGAGCTTTCCGATGGGTTCCAAGGCGCAGCGCCCAGCTAAATCGCTGGCCTGTTCAGATGCTGAAGTAGCACACCTCTGTAGCGTTCTAGAGCAGCCTCGGGACACCCAAGCCCCTCTCTTTCTCCTTCGGGGTTCTTCCTTCCAGCGTGGGCCCCCGCCTGTGAGCCAGACAAGCCTGGGCTCTGTGCAGCTTGCCCAGGCGGCTGTCCTTTGCACACAGTGCCCTTGCTAACTGCCCAAACCCTTCCGAGAGCAAGGCACTGTTCTTAGGGTCACTGGGAGAGGAGTCTGAGCCGCCAAGCATAGGTGGGTTGTCCATGGTCAGATAGGCATAAGCACATGGCACACGTACAGCAGAAGCTGGCTCTCACTGTCATTTGCCGTGTTCTCCAAGTCTAGACTTTGGTGATAAATTGATTTTTTTTTTCAGTATTGGGGATTAAACCCAGGCCTAATCAAATGCCACAGCGCTGAGTGTACATCCAGGCTGTGTGTGTGTTCGTGTGTATATTCATCCGTGTGAGTCTGGAAGTCACTGATGGCTGGCATAGCTGTCACAGAAGACCCCAGAGGTCCTCCCATCCCAGCTTCCTCATGGCTAGGATTACAGGCACACACCAGTACACCCAGAAGTTTATATTAGTGCTGGGGATTCGAACTCAGGTCTTCACATGGGCACACTAAGGACTTCACATCTGAGCCACCTCCCAGCCACTCCAGCCCCCCCCCCTTAATTTGCTTATTTTGAGACAGGGGCCCAATAGGTTGTCCAAGCTAGCCTTGAACTTTTTTTTTTTTGTTTTTTTTTT
>NW_004949127.1:1639192-1645184 GCF_000317375.1 Microtus ochrogaster | reverse complement strand
AACTAGCTCTTTAGACCAGGCTGGTTTCGAACTCACAGAGATCCACCTGCCTCTGCCTCCCGAGTGCTGGGATTAAAGGCGTGCGCCACCACCGCCCGGCTAGCCTTGAACTTTTTGATCCTCCTGCCTGTTTCCTGAGTAGCTAGAAGGGCAGACCCATGGCACCAGGCCCACTTGGACTGGACTAGGCTTTGGTATTGGTTCACTGTACTTCCAAGTGGTGCGTTTGCCCTTTGACTTGGGTCTTCTCGAAATCAAAACAGAAATCTTGAGCCCAATCCCTAATGTTAAATGTTGGCCATTTAAGTACAATAGCTTCCAAGGAGGTGAGAGGCGGGTGATTTAGGCAAGGATCCCTCAGGTAGCCCTCATAGTTCAGCACTATGTATTTCATCTTCACGAATCTTCCCAGTAACCTCCAGGGTATGATGATCCTCATTCTGCAGCAGAGGACACTCAGTGGGGTTGAGTGGCATGGGCACTGGAGCCGGAGTCCACGCTCGGGTCTTCAAGGACCAAGGCAGTGTTCCTGTTCTCTCACTGCCTCGACTCGTGTCCAGCCTGTCTGACTTCAGCTCCCTGAAAGAGTTCTGAGCATGTTCTGTCCATTTACGTCCAGGCAACACTTCCCAGCAAAGCATCCTGTAGGCCTATATGGGCCTGAGTCTCACTCATCCGGGAACCCTGTGGGGTGAGAGTTGCACATGGTCCAAGCACGGAACATGTGAGGCACATGGATCTCAGGCTGGATACAGGTAGAACCGGTTGTGAAGGGTGTATTCAATATTCCAGTAAAATCCAGACCCATGCCCCAAATGCCTAACGGCGGTAACAACCACAAACACTTCCTGAAGCACGGCAGTTGTGGCCATTTTAGTGGCCTAACCCAGTGCCTGTCCAGTCATGAGCCTCCAGGCCCAGGCCTGGCAGGTGGCCACCCACACCTCGGCACTGGCAGAAAAATAGCCGGTTTCTCCTCCAGCTTGGATTTGGGAAATGAAGAGAAGACGCTGGGGCCAGGTCATTCACTGCCCATCATTTAACACATACTTTACATTTTTGGGCCTAGCGGTTAACAATTGAGCCATCTCTCCAGCACATTTAACACACAATTGGAACAAAAAAAAAAAATACTGCACTATGGCAATCTGAATGACAAAGGCTCCCATAGGTTCATATGCTTAGATACTTGGTCCCCAGGTTGGAACTGTTTGGGAAGAATTAGGAGGTGTGGTCTTGTTGAAGGAGCTGTGTCATGGGGGTGGGCTTTGAGGTTTCAAAAGCCATTCTTAGTATGTCCTCTCTGCCTCCGACTTGTGGATCAGGATGTGAGCACTCAGCTGTGCCCACTGTCATGCCTATGGGCCACCATCACAGACTCTAGCTCTCTGAGATGGCCAGTCCAGTTGAAGGCTTTCTTCTAGGAGTTTACAAGGCCATGGTGTTCTGTCACAGCAATGGGAAAGTATCTTCGACACATGTCCAGCCTCGTGGATCTCATAACCATAAGTCTATTGGCCAGCAAGTGTGACCTGCCCTAAGACAGACTGGACATGGAAGTCAGGGAAATGAGAGCTGACATCAAAGCATCGCCAGGCAAAGAGCTGGGGATGGTTTTCCATATGGAAGGAGACTTGGGGATAAAGCAGTGGGGCGGGTCTGTGACCTGGGCCTGCAAAGGGCTCTAATGGAAAGATCCAGAAGAAAGTGGCACAGAGGAGAGCGGAGAGAGGTCCATGGAGCTTGGGAGAAGTCCTGAGGGGATCCAGGATGGAAATGGAGGGCAGCAGGTGACGTGACAACACTTGTCCTCTAACGCTAGCTGTGGCTGGACAGAGAGGCCACACAACCGTTCAGAGGAAAACATCAGTCCCTGGATCCCAGGCTGATGGGGAGGCAAACAGGACGAAAATCCAAGAAGTCTAGAACGGACGAGCCTTGCCGCTTGGGACTGTCACCAGGGATGCTCCTTAACGCTCTGACTTGCTAATGCCTCCCAGAGGGATATGGGACTGATATGACCTGGATGGGTCATGCTGTCACCCCCAGGGAAATATCCAGGCCCTGTGAATTACCAAATTCACAAGATTCTCTTGGAATTGGGGAACTTGTCCTGAAGAGGGGGTTACAGACCCCAGCTTAAGATACCGCAGTCCACTGCAGAGATAGAGAGGGGACCAGTCTCCAGCCCCCAAGAAGACCAGCAAGATGCCACTTACTACAATCTTGAGTGTCATCAGGCAAGATGCCAGGATAGGCAATCCTGCTGCTTCCAGAGCCCCTACGTGAGGTGTTTCACTGTTGAGTTCACTGATGCAGGCACCGCCAGGATTCTCAGCCTAGGCTCCAAGATGGCCTATAAAGTGTTATCTTGGCTCCAATTAAAACAGAAGTTGAAAAGGTAGAGGGATTGTTGCCAAGAGCATCAGCCAAGCTGGCGAGGGGCAGAGGAGCAGGGCAGTCCGGAGCATTTCGTTTCCATCCTGAATAAACACAAAGACGCAAGCATGCACACACTCTTGGCACCCTGAAAGTGTTTCACCCAGATGCCACTCTTTCTAAGAGTCCTGGATCTTAAAGAGAAAAATAATTCTTTGTGTCTCTTAGATATTTTTCCTCAGTGTTACCTAGAAGTCTTTGGCAAGTATGCTAACATTTTAAGTGAAATGCTAAGCGAGGGAGAAACTTAGCACAAGAACTGGTCTTTCTGGATCCCCTGGGTAGTCAGGCCAACAGGTTGTGTTCAAACCAGTAAAAGCAGCCAAATTACCCGGATGTTTGTCTAAGACAACCTAGTGTTGCTTTGTGCACAGCAGTGATGGGGGTGGCGTGTGGGCTTTTCAACGGACCGTGTTGGCTGCAGTTTTTTATCTCAGAGATGATGTGAATGAAGGTGAGTGCCTTAAAGATCACAGCAGTTTCATGGGTTTTTGGTTTGGGCTGGGTTTTTTTTTTCTGCTCTCAAAATAATTTTTTTTTAAGTCATTGAGAAGTGGAGGTGATCTCAGGTAATGAAAGACACTGCCCACAAAAGCCCAGCGAATCAGGAACCCTGGAACTGGCCCCAGGGAGGGACACAGTGCCAATAGCTGTGCCCTTCGCTAAGCTGGAGAAACAGTGGGCTCAGAGCCTAAGCTGATGATAGTTCAAGTCCATGGTTGTCCCACTTCCTGTAGAACAGGTTCCCTGGCCTAAGCCCCACATCAGAGAGCTGCAGCTGGCTCCAGGAGGAGGAGGGTCTGCCACAGCCGGCTCCAGGAGGAGGGTCTGCCATAGCCGGCTCCAGGAGGAGGAGGGTCTGCCACAGCCGGCTCCAGGAGGAGGAGGAGGAGGAGAGTCTGCCACAGCCGGCTCCAGGAGGAGGAGGAGGAGAGTCTGCCACAGCCGGCTCCAGGAGGAGGAGGAGGAGAGTCTGCCACAGCCGGCTCCAGGAGGAGGAGGAGGAGAGTCTGCCACAGCCGGCTTCACTCTGCTGAGGAAACAGTGTTCAACTCTCAAAGTTTGGTATAATAGTTATTTCCATTACATCATGGTGACAATCTGGGAGGTCACTGTAGATGGCTCCCAGGCATTGAGCAGACGTGCTTCCTGCAACGCTGCAGCTATAAGCAGTGGTTGGTGTTGGGACTTGACCCTGACTTAGGATGCTTTACTGTCTTCCCAAAAGATCTTGCTGCTCTCTGAATTCTGGCCCTAGCTCCACACTGGGGATAAGGTATGATTGGCAGAAAGTCTACCTGAAAGGGGGCGCTTGATTAGAGATTTTTCTCCTTGTCTCCTGGTGCAGAGATGGCTGCTGCCACCAGCAATTTGCCCATCTACTGAGAAGATACACGGGCTGCTACCAAATTCTCTGTAAAGTACCAAGTTGATACCACCCATGTTGTTAACCCACAGGGCAAAGAGCCCAGCCAAGAAATCAGACTGCCACCAACTACTCAGTCCCACAGCCCCAGAATCTGACTGAGGCAGGAGGATTACGAGAAGCTCAGAACCAGCCCAGGCTGTGTAGTGAGTTCCAGGCCAGGCTGGGCTACACTGTGAGCTGTCTCCAACCCTCCACTCTCAAAGCTGGCCTAGATCCCCTGCCTTCCTTGTACAGTCGTTGCCAGGACTGTCCCGAGACTCGGGACTCTAAGGAAGACCCAAACAGAAGGAGGCTAACCCTTCGGCTTCCATCTTCCTCTTCGGTACCTGAAATCCACTGCAAAATCTGGGGCTCCCGTGTCTGCTTCATTCACTTGTTCGGAGAGCAGGGCTTCTCAGGCTGGCTGCGACACACCGGGAAGCTGGTTAAAACTGTAGACTGATTCAGAAGGTTCTAGATGCACTCCCTCTCCTCTCTAGTCTGCCTGACAGGGACTGGGTGCACAATACACGACGGTCAGACCTGGGCTTCCCAATGACATTTTCCTCCAAAAGAAAAATTCTTTAGTAACAGATAATAACTTATTGGGAAAAATAAAATGGGGAAGCGTGACTCCTCACAGATATGGCAGTGAATAAAATGGTTATCTGAACCAGACATATTTCACTGTTTCAAATACGTCCCGAGAAGCATCCATGAATAACAGAGAAAAATCACAATTTTACCCCTGCAGGTGACAGTTTCAGTATAAATGTACTCAGCAATGGGAGAAAAATAAAATTGTGAGAGAAACTAATGACCTAACGCGGAGAAATCACATCGAGTTTGTGATGCCAACACACCTGTAAACTCACTGGAGCAATGAGGAAACAGCAGAAGCCCAAAGGAGGGCTCTTCCACAGATGACTGGTCCTCAGTGTTCACGAGTGTCACAGGAGACTAGACAACTGTTCCAGACAAGAGACAGATGAAAGCCACAGCCGCCAAATGTGTGTCAATTCTGAACCAGGCCTCTCCCTCCAAAGGACATTACCAGGACAGCTGAGGACAGAGGGATTATGGGTACCTGGGAGACTGTAGTTCCCCATGGTTAGGGCATGAAGCATCAGGCTGGCGACTCACTCTCAAATGGTTAAAAAAATAAATTCTTGGGGGCTGGAGAGGTGACTCAGGCATTTAGAGCACTGGCTGCTCTTCCCAAGATCCTGAGTTCAATTCCCAGTACCACATGGTGGCTCACAGCCAACTGTAATGAGATCTGGCGCCCTCTTCTGGAGTGCAGACATATGTGCAGAACACTCTTACATAAGGGAGGGAGGGAGGGAGGGAGGGAGGAATGGAGGGAGGGAGGGAGGGAAATAAAGTCTTTGTATTACATTTCTAAATTTCTTTTACATCTTTGTGACAGCTTCAAATAAAAAATTAAATTCAACTTTTAAAAAGTCACTCACTGCTTGTCCCTGGAGCAAAGGTTTTGAGTCTGCCAGGGGAATGTGAGGCTTGGATGCAGATGTGGCTATCTGGGTCTGACCGTGTTGTGTTGGCCTCCTTTAAAGAGTCGCGGGCAGGAGAGATGGCTGAGAGGCTAAGAGCACACACTTCTTTGTACTGGTTCAGTTTCAGCATCTGCAGTGGGCGGCTCAGTCACAAGCAGCTCTAGATTCAGGGGATCCTACGGTCTCCACCAGCACCACACACACACGTATACACACATACACACACATGCACATATCCACACAGACACATACATGCACATACCCACATAGACACACACATACACATACCACACACGCATGCACATACGCACACATGCACATACCCACGCAGATACATACATGCACATACCCACATAGACACACGCATACACATACCACACACGCATGCACATACACACACATACACACACATGCACACACATGCACATACCCACGTAGACACATACATGCATACCCACATAGACACACACATGCACACACATGCACATAACCACGCAGATACATACATGCACATATCCACATAGACACATACCTGATGTGGGAATGATTTCTTATTAATAAAGAAACTGCCTAGGCCCATTTCATAGGCCAACCCTTAGGTAGGCGGAGAAAACAGAACAGGATGCTG
>NW_004949127.1:1634968-1636537 GCF_000317375.1 Microtus ochrogaster | reverse complement strand
TAGATCAATATGTAAGAGCTAGCCAATAAGAGGCTGAAACTAATGGGTCAGGCAGTGATTAAAAGAATACAGTTTCCGTGTAATTATTTTGGGACATAAGCTAAGCTAGCCATGCGGGCGGCAGGGTGCTGGGGACGCAGCTCCGCCGCTCTTATTTCAACACATACCACACACGGATGCACACACGCACACATGCACATACCCCACATATACATACCACACAAACACACATGCACACACACACAGACACAGACACACATGCACATACCCAAATGACATGCACACACACAGACATACACACACACCATGCATTCACAAAATGAAGAGACTGGGTTGGGGGCTGGAGAGTTGGCTCAGTTGTTAAGATCTACCATTGCTCTTTCTAATTAGAAATTTTTCCTTTACTTTACCTACCAACCAGGTCCCCCCCGCTAATACTACTCTTACAGGTTCAGTCTCAGCTGCTATGTGGTGGCTCACAACCATCTGTAACCTCAGTTCCAGCAGATCTGCACCAGGCATGCATGTGGTGCACATACTACATGCAGGCAAACACTACACGCAGACAAAACACTCATACACATAATATTTTAAAATATGGCAAAATAAAGTTAAAATCACACTTGAGAACATGAGAGCCGTTTGAATGTTACTTTCTAACTCCCTGTTCTCACACCCAGCTCCAGTTATGAGAAGCTTTCTACGTATTCTGGACTAATTTTTAGGAAGAGCTTCACTTGCTGGAGAAGGATGAAGCAGAGACTTTGCAGCTGCTGCTGGGCTAACCCCAGCGCTGTCCTGCTTGCCACGGACCACGTCCAGACGCGCATGCATAGGGGTGTAACACTCCTATCTTAGTGAATACTGACGGGATATCGCATGAGCCAAATACACAAAAATCAACACACTGAATTTTATTAAAATGAAGTCATTAAAAGACACCACTTAGAGCAGAACTTACGATTTTGTCTGCTCATGACCGTTCCCACCGAGGAACTCCTGCCCAGGCCTGGGAATACAGGAGCACACAACTAATCAAAACAACATTCGCTGGCAAATAAATTTATGGTAAATCATCAATTTATCCTAAAATAATTGTTACATATATGTTCATCATAGCTGTTAAAAATGAGATTATATGCTTGTTTACTTTCCCATGACAACTTAAATCTTGGCTGAATATTTAATACCTTGGGATCCAGAGCATCTTCAGTGTTTGCAGAGTTAATCAAATTTTGGTTTTATGGTCATCAGTGCTGAGAAGCCTCTTCACATAAATGTGTAGGTCAAGGTAGTAAGGGCGATACTTGGGGCCATCTCAGAACGTGCTGGACATCCGGTCTGAATCTCAGGGCAAATCCATCTGACAGCCGTTGCTTTTGTTTTTCCTGATGACACGCAAGTAGGCAACTCAAATGGCAATTTTAAAAACTAAAATAAGCCAGGCATGGCAGTCATGCTTTTAAACCCAGTACTCAGGAGCCAGGCCAGTCTGGTCTAGTAGTGGGTTCCAGGACAGCCAAGGCCACATGAGAAACCCTGTCCAAAAAAAAAAAAAAAAAAAAAAAA
>NW_004949127.1:1627537-1633788 GCF_000317375.1 Microtus ochrogaster | reverse complement strand
AAAAAAAAAAAAAAAAAGTATGTAGAATTAAGATATTCTAATTATAATGTCTAAAGAGAAAAAATAAAGGTTAATTGGGTTATTATACTTTTCAAGATAAAATGCCTGCCAAGAATCATATCACATTAATAAAACCGTTCTGTGTGGGGAGAGGCAGGAAGAGCTGGACATGGCAACACACGCCTGTAATTCCAGTGCTTGGGTGTAGAAGGCACGATTAGAAACTCAAAGTCAGCCTCGGCTACACAGCCAATGTGAGGTCAGCCTAGGCTACATGAGACCTAAAATACAAGCAAAAGTTGCTATTTAAGAGCTAGTTCCAGGACAGGCTCCAAAACCACAGAGAAACCCTGTCTCGAAAAACCAAAAAAATAAATAAAAATAAAAAAAAAATGGACAGACCAGCTGGGTGATGGTGGTGCACGCCTTTAATCCCTGCACTCAGGAGATAGAGGCAGGCAGATCTCTGTGAGCTCAAGGCCAGCCTGGGCTACAAGAGCTAGTTCCGCGACAGGCTCCAAACTACAGAGAAATCTTAATAAAATGGACAGACCAAGCCAGGTTTATTGGTCCAGGCCTGTTCTTTAAGCACCCGGGAGGCTGGAGTAGGTAGGACTGTGAGTTTGAGACTGGCCTGGCTCTCAGAATGAGCTCAAGGCCTGGGGTATACAGCAAACCAACAATCAAAATACACAAAGTGGCAAACAAGAGGAAAAGAGTTTCAACAAGAAAAACTGCATAAAGAATCAAAACATATGCTTCTTCAAATAGCAAAAGAATGTTTTAACGTGGTGAAGATGAACTTCATTTAAAAAACGCCACAGTCCATTGTGTTCTAGTGACTGTAACAAATATTACTATCTGTGAATGGACCTCACTTGCCAATAAAGGATCTATTTTTTAATTGGCTCACAAAGATTCAAATGCACAATTCACGGGAAATATATATGCACACATACACACAGCACTTATTTTCCTTAAGTTCAATATATATGCACAGATTATATCTGAACACATATCCTCCATGAATTGCGTGTGCTGTACAGTGCTGTCTATCTCTAGCCTGCAGCAGCCTCTTCCTGATGCGCAGACCCAGAGGCCTTCTCATCTAGGGCAGGCGCAGCACGGAGCTCTAACACGTCTGCTACTTATCACTGCATGGGAGGGTTCTGCCAGCAGTCCCAAAAAACAGGTGAGAATCTGAGCCGGTGAAACCTTCTCTGGACACGAGCCACAGTGCCTCCAGAGCAGTGGTCCTCAGCCTTCCTGCTGCCACCCTCATGCTCTGGTGAACCCCAACCATAAGTTACTTCATCACTACGTCATAGCTGGAATTTTGCTGTCCTGAAGGCAATCTGATATGCAGGATATTTGATATACGACCCCTACGAAAGGGTTGTTCAACCCCAAGGGCTTGTGACCCTCAGGTTGCTATAATCCAAGCACTTGGGAAGCTGAGGTAGCAAGTTCAGGGCTGGCCTGGGCTACACAGTGAGTTCAAGGTCAGCCTGGGCTATATTGTGAGGCCAGTCCAAAGAGCAGTCTTTACTACAAAGCAGGTGGGGGTTAGTGCAATGGTTGAGAGGAAAGGGGGCTTGCCAGCAAAGTCACCTACCGGATTCAACCCGTGAAAGCTGTCCTCTGACAGATACATGTGCACAATCCCCCTCACACCACACACACACACACACACACTCCCCCTCACACCACACACACACACTCCCCCTCCCACACCACACACACACACGCACTCCCCCTCACACCACACACACGCACTCCCCCTCCCATACCACACACACACCACACACACGCACTCCCCCTCACACACACACTCCCCTTCACACCACACACACACACACACCACACACACGCACGCACACAATTTAAAACATGTGTAAGACAGACAGATATGGAATGGTATGTCTGGTTCTAGGACTAGGGCTAATTAGGTACAAGTTAAATCTTGGAACTCTTGGTAAGCCAAGAATTCGAGCTAAGCTCACAAAGGGATCACTGTGCAATCACAGGACACCAGGGCGCCTGTGCACGATGTCTGATAAAGATGTAACAGATTGAAAGAGGAGTTTAAAGGAAATTGCAGGTTTGAATGGGTAATTCATCAGCACTGTGGAGATACCCTTCCTTACAGCAACCAACGTGAAGACTTGTGAAACTGGGAAAATCACCGCATCCAAACAGCTGATTCAAGTAAGAATCACGTGTTGGTGTTTTGCTTTGGTGGGGGAGCTTGGAGGGATAGGGAGGGTTTGATAATTCTGTACTAATATTTTTCAGTTCCCCCACAAACTGACTGGGGGAAAATAGTTAATTTAGCAAATAACAGTCCCGTTGGTAAACCCAGCTGCATCTTGGTCAAACAGTCACTAGTGATGACCAGAGGAAAGCAGTCAACCCTGGTCATGGCACCCAGGCAAGGACACAGCCACCGTGGAGACTGTGAATGTATTACCTGAAATCTAGTTTTAAGGATGTTAACAATGAACCCAAAATGAAGAACATTTATGAAATGTCAGCTTCATGAGAGCCAAGAACAAGTCGAGGAGCAGCAAGAGAAGACAGCATAATGGAAAAGTAGTCAGCCTGGCAAGGAAAGATGCCAGCGGACATGGGACGGCAAAACCGGGCATTACCCTGGCTTTGTTAGAAAACTGTACACATACACACACACCGTGCTGTGTAAGAGAATTCACCTTCTCCAAAGGAAACACAGATGTGAGCGGACGTAGCACAGGCCAGCCATTTTACAATTGTGCAAAACCAACTGCTGAGTTTGTGGTGAGCACCTGCAGTCACAGCTGTTGGGGAGATTGAGGCAGGAGGGGCGTGAAGCTGACCTGGCCAACTCAGTCAGGGTCTCAGAATAAAAACAGCACATTGGCCCTATGTTCCACAAAAAGTAGAAAGGAAAAAAAAGATGCAAGTGAAATAGCAAATATGGCCAAACGGTAAACATTTTTAAATTTGTAAAAATTCTCAACACCATCCCTCAAACTTTCTACAAGTCCAAACCAAACGTGCACCTACAATAAACAGTACTTGCTACTGGGGCATTCGCTGCCCATGGACTTGCTACCTTGGTCCCTGCTGGGTGAGTGTCTGCCTGTGTCTGCTTCTTGCAGGAAGCTGAGGTCTCCCTCATCTAGAACCCCAGCATTCCAAAGCCCCAGGCCTCGGGCTGGAGAGATGGCTCAGAGGTTAAGAGCATTCCAAAGGTCCTGAGTTCAATTCCCAGTAACCACATGGTGGCTCACAACCATCTGTAATGGGGGTTTGGTGTTTTCTTCTGGCCGGCAGGCGTACACACAGACAGAATATTGTATAATTAAATTAAAAAAAAAGCCCCAGGCCTCGCGATAGCAAACATCCTAACATTTGGTAAGAAGTAAGAGATGAACGAGGAAAGGGGAACTGACTGGAGTGAGTGGGTGTGGTTCATGTACACCGTAAGAAACTAAACTTTCAGGCTGGGAGGATGACCCAGGGCCAAGAGCACTGTTTCTTACAGAGTGAAGTCTGGTCCCAGCACCCACAGGGCAGCTCACAGTGCCTGTAACCCCTCAGCCCACGGGCGCCGAACGGATGTGGTGGAGACATGCATGTACTTAAAACATTCACACGAATATTAAAATTTCAGAAAGTGTAGGTTTAGATTCACAAACTAGTTTTTTTTACCTTTTTACAACCTTTAACTTTATAATCCATGAAGAACCCACGCTTTAAGACTGACTTTGGAAGACATTCTGAAATCGTGTCTCCTTTCTTTGGAAATCAATATGGAAAACCTTAATTGTCCCAGGAGTTCCAGACCTCTCCATGCAATAAATCTGCTAGCAGTCATACACCTTTTTCAACAGAACCTACTACTTCAAACACCAAAACCTGAAACTTTCTGTACTGTAATTCTCTGCCATCCCTAAGCACCCCCCAAAAACAAGTTAGGTGACATTAGGGATCCCAGCACTCCGAAAGCAGAGGGAGGCTGATCTGAGCTGAGGCTAGCCTGGTCTAGTTTCACAACAGAGAAACCCTGTACAAACAAAAGACCCAAACTCCCCCTTCAAACTTACTGTCAACCAAAAGTAGTCTAGGCCAGACAAAACCAAGTCAAGAGCATTCTGGGCACAGAAGTCAGACAATAAGTATTACTTACAGGTTCACACTCTGAAGCAGTCATGAAATGAGATTTGCAGTTTGTCAAGTTTGGCTGTCTATGGCAGTACAAGCCTATAATCCCAGCACTTGGCTAAACTGCCATGTCTAAACTTTCTTAGACAGGAGAGCCTGACTCAAAAAAACCAAAAAGCACCCATTGAAGTTCCAAACAGGTGTCTTTCAAAATGCTGTACACTGAGCCCTGTAAGCCATAGCTCCTATTTTGCAGGTGGTCTGGGTGAAAAGGTACCATAGTACCCTAAAATTAGGCCACATTCTATAAATGTACCAAGTCTTTCAAAGAGATAGGTGTAGTGTAGTGATAGGCATAGTGCCTCAAATACCTATTTTCTCCAATACAGAGTGCTACCTGTCACCAAGGACCTAAGATAATTATTTTGTAGTACAAAATCCCAGTATATATACTATATACTATACTATATATGCAACAGCTCAATAAATAAGGGGAACTAATACACATAGTATTGTCAAAGTGGTAACACACCTACAAACAATCTTGGGAGGCTAAGGATGGTCTGATTTACACAGCAAGACCTTGTCTAAAACCAACACATACACACACAAAAACCCTGAGAACAGCCTGTATTTTACAGACTTGGTAGCTGCTTCCAGCCCTCTACTTCTGAAAGGTAGCAAGCACTCGCTACACACGTCAACTGACAAGAGAACCAAAGGAAATGAAAGCAGAACCATCCACTGTTTAAGGAATTTTTATTAAAGCAAGAATTTTATAATCCAAATTACGTTTCCTTGCTTAGTTATCAGTTCTGCTACTTAAAACAGAACTGACATCCCAAGCTATTCCACGGTAAAGAATTACAAAATTAAAGAAAGGAATGCTTTAAATTTTTGTACTTTGCTGAAAATTCTTTTCCCAGGGTCTATAAAACATTAATTTGTTTTTATATTTTACTATTTTTTTGTATTTTTTGTTGTTTTAAATCAAGTAATCTAGGACTAGCACTGCTTGCTAGACCTGGCATTTGCTCGGTACATAAGGTTCAAAGTTTCCTTTCCTTTTTTTATTTATTTTATATTTTGCAATGTTTTTTCATAATATTTAAATTTTTCGATGTTTAGATATTTTTTCTTCGGTGAAGCACGAGTTTCTTTTCGTGGTCCCTGATCAATCTGTAAATGTCAAAAAATAAAATAAAATAAGACCAATAGGAACACATAATTAAAGCCCTTGACTGAATCCAGCAAGTCAGTAAGCTGCCTGTCTTTTACTAGCACAGCCATACTCGCTCCTTAACACCCATATCTACATCAGGCACAACATGGCCTGAGCCCAGGGTTCTAGTCATTTTTAGCCAAACTGTAATCTTAGCACCCTGGTGGTGGGACAGAGAAGCCACCATCCAAATAAATAAATACAAGTATTAATTATGAAAGCCAACTTCTGTTATAGGGCCATTTCATACAAACTATTTCGCAAAACAGTATTGACTTAAAGTACCGGTCAGTTAGTTATCATCAGTCAGGAGACCCCGACTCTGTTATGCATCTTCCCCTCTGAAAACCTAGTATTTATTTGTAAAAGTTCATCTCTGCTATGGAGGAAGGAGCACTCACTCAAACAGTTGGAACACCAGTGGCACTGTTCACTGCCTTCTGGGCAGCCTCTTTTGCTTGGTGAGCTTGTAGTACAGCTACAGCTTCATCAACCTAGAAAAGGGAAAACATAACTGGCTCAAGGAAAAAAAAAATTGATAAATCCCCACCCAAACAGACTTTCTTAGAAGAGTGGAATGAGCTCTAAGCAGCAGTGGTTACCACTGCAAGAGACCCAAGAAAGCTCTACAATCTACCAGCAGTGTGAGCTTTGAAAAAACAGGCACTACAGTTATCGAGGGTATATGCATCACCATTTACAAAGCTCCTTAAACTCGATATACACCATATAAATGTTCCGTAGAATAAATAAAACCAAACAGAAGTGAGTGAGACAAATGATGACGCACCTTTGAGCGGAGAGACTCTGGAGACTCAAGCATGTGAAGTAATTCTGAGTTATCAATCTCCAAAAGCATGCCAGTGATTTTACCAGCAAGAGT
>NW_004949127.1:1625523-1626417 GCF_000317375.1 Microtus ochrogaster | reverse complement strand
CATGACTCGTGGAACCTGTGAGGAAGCTGGTCTCATAGTACTGAACGGTGGTCTAGGAGCAGCTGGGCGGATAGCACCGGGCATGTTCTGGAATGCTGCATTTAAAGGTAACACACATGGCTGAGAACCTTACTAGGTCAAAATTAGTGCTTCTCTAGGGCTGAGGTTTGTATAAAAAGCTACATGATGAAACCCTGGTATATATTGGGTTTCAAACTTATTAAATCACATAATGCCAAGAGATATGGAATAGGATCAAGAAGAAACACCAAGGACTCCTGCAGTCCAGACTGACATGAGCAAAGACCAATGTCATAACCCTAAAGCCCCGTAGTCATCTGAGCTTTGAAGACAGTCACCAAGGCAAACGAAGATTTGGAACAAATCCCCAATCTTATCTAGGAAAATCAAACCACCCACTGAAGATCACCTAAGCATAAATTAAAAAATTTGCCTCATATACATTATATTGAAACCACAGCCTAGCAGACAGTAGGTTGTGTTGTATCTCTGAGCTAAACCCCATGTTCCAATCCCTGTCGTAACTAAAGAGGCTTACGATGAGGTCTGGCACCCTGAGCAGTCCAGCGAGGACTTGGTCTTAGTTGAGCGATTTGGCCAGGAGGGTAGTATGCAGCACGGTTCTGAGTCTGTGGGAAGAGAGCAAGCACATCAGCTCTGGCGGGGGGAACCCTCCACAATACTCTCCATCGCTTGCCATTTCCCCAATCCTAGAAACTTAGTGCTTTATTATCAAAGTATACACAACACAGCATGAAGTTCTTTCCTCCTCACTCACCTGTGGGATAGCTGCCATGAAGTAACCTGAAGGAGGTGCTGGCTGGTAGGGGTTCATCACGGGGTTGGGCACAGCTCTCACGCTTGCCATTCTCT
>NW_004949127.1:1617904-1624823 GCF_000317375.1 Microtus ochrogaster | reverse complement strand
TGCTTCATCTGTTCAAATTTGCGCTTAAGTTCCGTCTGCCGCTCCACTTTTTTCTGAGCTCGACCAACATAAATCTGTTTTCCATTGAGCTCCTTTCCGTTCATCTCATCCACAGCCTTACAGAAACCAAACAAAAACCTTAGTTACTTGTGAAGGTACAGGCACCCCCATGCCATCTCCAGGTTTGAGGGCAGTATACACTCCAAATTCTCTAACACATACAATACAAATATTTGATTACAACATGAAAGCTTTTGTTAATGTTGGCATAAACTTATCTACACATGCAAAAAGAACTTTTTAAACTTACTTTCTGTGCGTCTTCATGTCTTTCAAAGCTCACAAATCCAAACCCTTTGGATTTCCCACTTTCATCGGTCATCACTTTCACACTTAAGGCAGGCCCTAAAAGGGTTCGCAAAGAGTCAAAACTAGTCCGCAGTTAATTAAGTATACATTTCACCTTTTTTATTTTTGAGAGGGTTTCCCTGCATCTGCCTGCCTCTGCTGGGATTAAAGGAGCGTGCACCCTGCCCCCACCACCACATTTCAGAGCAAACTCCAGACTGCTCAAGCTCCAAGACTTTTGCTGTTCTCTTCACAGATCTTTTGTATAAATATTTTATACATGCCTGGAAGTTCTTACACTGAGATGTCTTACAAACTCAAATTTTTTCTTAGTTCAGTAAGTAGAGAAGCCCTTTAGGTAACTAATTTGATTGATTTTTCTTGCTCAGAACTAAGAATAAACTTGAAAAGCCTTCTTGGGTCATCTGTCTTTGAACAGCAGAGGGAATACCAGCTCTGCAGAAAGAGACAACTGAATTACCCCAGGTTATTTCTAAGGACAAGCTTCCCCAAAGTGGAAGAGACTACCGCGGGTTAAAGCACCTACTCTGTAAGAACGGGAAGTGGTGTTCTCAATGAAAACAGCCCTCACAGGCACACACCATTCCAGTTAACTCTCTGCTGCTGCTCCAGATCCTGCCCACCATGATGGTCACGGACTCACCCATTTATTGCAAGCCCAATAAACTTGTGTCTCAACACAGCAACAGAAATCTAACTAGACAGTGGTCAACTCAGGATGTGGGAAAGGTGGTATAATTAAAAACAACCAGCTCAAACCCAGCATTTGGGAGGCAGAGGATGGTAGACCTAAGTTCAAGACCAACCCGATCTACATAGTGACCCTCAAGAAAAAAAAGACAAAAGGGTTTTTATTTTAAAACATTCAGACGCAACATAGGTAAGATATGTAATGAGAAACTTCTAGAAAACTTGAATAAGGTCCACAACTCTCCCCATCCCACATCTTTGTAGAAAATAAGAATTCTCTTTGCTCAAAAAGAAGATTCAGCCAGGTGTGGTGCATGCTTTATGTCTTTAGCCTCAGATCTTAGAGGAAGGTGGGGCTTTTGTAAGCTGCTCACCAACAACTAGGGCAACACAAAGAGACTCTGTCCTTAAAAAAAGAATCAAGGCAGCAAGCTCAGGCTGGCCTTACAATGGTATAGAGTAACTGAACCACAAAAACAACTTAAGTCCGTTCTGAAACTTAACAAAAAGACAGCAGCAAATCGCCTACAGATAGATTCTCACTACCCACCCTTTACTCCAATCCTAAAAGTGAGGCTGGTTTTTGCACTTCCTTGAGCTTAATCAATTTATTTTGAAATTTGAGGCAGGATTTCCTATAACCCAGCAGACAGCACAACTTTCAAATAGGCACGCCTAGCTGAATTTACTTTGAAAAGATCTTCCAAGGAGTTATGATGGAAGAACCTGGATCTTTGAAAACATTCTTGAAGCTGCTCAAATGTTACTGACACTATTAACCTTCTCCACTGTAACTAGAGCACACTTTTCTCAGGACAGTCTCACCCACGCTGCCCTACAACTCTAAGGACTGTTTTTTTTTTTTTTTTGGTTTTTCGAGACAGGGTTTCTCTGTGGCTTTGGAGCGTGTCCTGGAACTCGCTCTGTAGACCAGGCTGGTCTCGAACTCACAGAGATCCGCCTGCCTCTCTGCCTCCCGAGTGCTGGGATTAAAGGCGTGCGCCACCATCGCCCGGCTAAGGACTGTGTTTGAAGTATCCCAAAACGAAGCAAAACCTTTAAAAAGATCTACTCAGAAGACTAAACTCTAAGCTTCGCAGCATTCTCCAGTCAAGCATCAGCAACTAAAGGTCAGGCAATCTCAGTATAAAGATGTAACTTGGACACATTACCAAACTTGCCAAAGAGATCCTTAAGGCGCTCGTCATCCATGTCCTCCCCAAAGTTCTTGATGTAAACGTTGGTGAACTCCTTTGCCCTCGCTCCAAGTTCTGCTTCTCGTTCTTTCCGTGACTTAAATCGTCCAACAAACCTGAGAAGATGTCAGCACTTTAACACCAGGCTGGTTCATAAAGCTTAGATCAAGGCCAAGTTTATAAAATGTCCTCACTAAAAACAGGGCCTTCCACAACAGTATCTGTGCACTATAAAATGAAGTTTCCTTCCAGTACACACTGACATCCAGTTAACCCAGGTTAAAGAGGGTACTCCTGTGAGAACTGTTCAGTGCTGACCAAGAGATCTACATAAATGTTCTCGTTACTGTTTCAGAGAGGTTCTGTAATTGTGCCATCTCCTTAACGAATTTCCAATTGTCTCTACTAATACAACAGTCTGGCCTAACTGTATAATTAACCAAAAACATAGTAAATACCATACCAGCTTCTATAACCCCACACAAATCAAAAATGACTTCAAGGAAAATACGATTTGCTCTTTTCCTTAAAAGCATGGGTCTTTTCCATGTAGCTTGAAGAACCTCAGTGGGAGAATTATTCATTGTAGATACAACTTCCTGCTCTCCCAAGTGATGCTTCAAATATTTCTTAGGAACAAGTTATTTATAAAAAAAAAAAAACTAAAAAAAAAAAACTGCTCCACAGAATGGTGCCTCAGTATGCACTTAAACCAGCAACAAATCAGTCTTCACTTGGGTCCTGCAATGGAGATATTCCTTTAATTTTTATTCTAGCACTGCTATCAAGTTTTCCACTATAATAACAATTGAGTCACTCCAGGGGCCACAAGTGTCTTGGATTTCACCATCTGTAGGCTTTACTGATTAACACCTCTATCTTAAAGTCTAATCTGCATAATCTCATTTGTTGTGCTGATGCTTTAGATGCTGGGTGGCAGAGAACACCTGGGCTTCAGGTTCCCACCTTGGGATCAGTGTTCTGGCCAGGCAGTGGTGGGTGACACCTTTGACCTCATCAGTACTTGGGAGCCAGAGTGGGAAGAGTGAGTCCAGGACAACCTGGGATAGAGCAGGATAGAGAACCTGTTCTAGGGACTGCTTCTCTTCTGTTTTTGAAACGGGGTTTCTCTAACTTCAGGTTGTTCTTTAACCCTTTAGTTTCTCAGGAGCAGGGATTATGGGTATATGCTACAAGACCAGGCTCATCTAGTCCCAGTACCCACATGAGAGTGACATCAAGTCAAGCTGCAGGCCACTCATCAAGAACTCCCCTCTCAGATCACTTCCTACAAGGCTTTACAGAACTAGTTCCTTAGTAAGGTTAGGTCAGGTTGCATGCTAAGATTCCCAGTTCAACAATGCACTGATTTGATCAAGTTTTATAGCTCTATTCACTTAGTTAAATTTAGGTCTGAATGTTGAGTGACAGCAACGTGGTTTAGTGCTTTTGCTACATCATGTACTTTGGTAGTTGATACATTCTCATGGAGCCTACCACCCGGGCTGGCCTTAAACTCGTGGATCCTTGTGCTCTTATCTCCATCTCTCAAGTGATGAAATTACAGGCATAGCTATGTCAGCTCTCTGTATCTTTCTTTACTTTTTTTGTGTGTGTGTGTGTGTGTGTGGCATACATCTATGTAGCTTAGGCTGTCCTGCAGGTTCTACAAAGTTATAGTTACATCTGCCTCTACCTTCCAAATGCTGGGATTGAAGGTGTGTTACTTCAGCTCCAGCTAGTTTTAACTTAAGGGTAAAAACCCATTACTTTTCAAACCAATGGTGGGGCTATTTAAAAACAGACTTAACAGCACACTAAAGCTATACTTACACTTTACGGTCATTTAGAAGCATTCCATTCATTTTCTCAATAGCTCTTTCAGCTGCTTCCTGTGTTTCAAAATGCACAAACCCATAGCCTTTGGAGCCATTTTCATCACAGACCACCTGGGGAAAGAAGATACGCTCACTTTTATTACTTGCTATTGCTTTTCTACGGTGCAGAGATGGTAGCCACCTAACCTGGCTATCTTGGAAATTAACACAGCCATCACAGATGCTCACAGAAAGTAGCTCAACATTGCAAATATTGATCTGTCACATCTTTGCTTACCTTACATGAAAGGATGTTACCAAATGCAGAAAACGTATCATACAATGCTTTATTGTCAATGGATTTGTCCAAATTTTTAATGAATATGTTGCCTACTCCACTTTTGCGAAGTGATGGATCACGCTGAGACCACATGATGCGTACTGGCTTGCCCTTTATAACATCAAAATTCATGGTGTCCAAAGCACGCTCCGCTGCAAGAAAGACATTTTCCAAGTAAATATCACTAACCTTTGATTAGTCACTGTATTTATGGACAGTTATGTTTCACATCTAAAAACTCAATCTATTGGTGGTATAGGGGTGAACATAGCTGCCTTCCAAAAACTCAATCTATCCTACAATTTTAATTTTGAGGTCCATAAAGACTAAATTATGTATACTTGTGTAGAATTCTAAAGTGAAACTTTTTTTTGGCTAGGGCCTCTCCATGTAGCCCTGACTAGCCCAGATCTCAAGAGATCCACAACACTGCTTCTGTCATGGAATCAAGTGTATTACCACTACATCTGTCTTAAATGGAAAATACTACCTTAAGCAAAAGGACCAGTCCTTAAAGAGGCACAGTTCACTTGAATCCATGAAGCAAATTCCAAATTTCTCACTAATAACTGTAAAGTTAGATAGGACAAGGTTTTGTTCATTTTTTTTTAGATAAAGTCTCACTGTGTAGGCCTGGCTTTTGATGTAGTCCAGGCTGGCCATATAAACTCTAAAGTCAAACCCAGGTGCTAGGATTAAGTCAAGGGACAACCACACCCATTTGCTGTAAATGGAAGTTTCAGTTCCTAGAAAATAATGATAATCAGTAATGCTCACTATCAATTGGCCACACCTCCTTAGCTTCCCTGGTCCTGCTGACTTTGCTTGAGCTTGACAGGTTTTTTTAATGAGTCACCTCTCCCTACTAAGCATAGCACTGCTCACTAACAGAAAGAAGCCCTGTCGATTACTGCAATACGTAAGAAAATACTGTAAAAGAGAGAAAAGCTGGTTTAAAAGACCCAACTATCTGTAAAGATGGAACAGAAACAAAATGAACGGAGGAACTGGAGGCAAGACTCTTAGCAGCCACAATATCGGTCCACCGGCACAGCCATACACAGTAAACTATAACCACGACAACTCCAAGTTTAACTTTTCAAACCCCAGCTCATCTAAAAACTGGATAGTCTGTATTTAAAAAAATCACTAAGTTTTAGGCCTTCCAAATTACATAGTCAAGTTCTGGTTACTACCTTCCCTCATGTCACATCCTGTGACAAATCCTGCCCAGGGCTGAGCAGTAAGGGACACTCAGAACCCCGTACAAAGCCAAAGGGCAGGACAATCTGCAGTGCAAGGTGACAACTTCTGGCTCCCAGTCATTCAACACGTTGCCTATCCAAAATCTCAGTACCAGCTTTAACCAAATGAAAAACGGGTCGTCAGTCACTAACTAATGGACTAACTAACCGAATGAACTTAAGCTGACTTTTCCTAAGATTTAACCTAACTGCTTGCTCATAGGCCATAAACCTTATCTGATTGTTAGATTTGTTTCAGTGAACATTCAAATTTCAAAAAAAATATCAAGCTAATCAAGATTCATGGATATCCTGGACTACTTAAAAAAACAAAACCAACCTATTGTCACTTGGATGGCACTAATTCAGCATTAAGTCCATGTTCTAACATTTATGACCCAAACTAATAAGATTACAGTTTTTAAAAAAAATTCGTAACCACGGGTGTTGTTAGTAAAATATTTCGAGATGTATACAGTAACTGACCTAACTAATTTGGCTGAAATGAGCTAAGGTGTCCTAGAGAGCGAGCTGCCTACATCCCCCTCCTCCACTTTGCGGTTACAGACAGAAACCTACTTCATCTAGGGAAAACCCCAGGCAAGTGCACGTGGCATAAGGTGCCTTTCCCGGTCCACCGGTCAGGGATGCGCTATTGAGAATGGACTCGGGACCCTAAGGATGCCCCCCACCAGGCACCACCCAAATAACTTTCTTCTAAAGCCTTGGGCTCCCTCCAGCGATTGGGCCACCGGCAGGAACAGGCCTTGGGCCTGGTGAGGTTACAGGGTTCAACACGTGGTATCCTCCCCAACCCCGAGTCGCACTTCCTCCCCAGCCAGTGCCGGGCCAAGGCAGGGGGATGGCCGGCCGGGAGCCCCCACCCAGCGCGCCAGGAGGTCTCGGAGCCCCCGGACCTCGCGGCTCGTGGTGGGCGCGCGGCGGAGGCGATCTCAACCCACCCTCCTCCCGGCGAGGCGCGTCATCGCCCTAAAGTTTGCGAGCGACCGAGGACGAGAAAATGGTCGCGGAGGAGGAAGTGCCGGCCCGCGAGGGGCTGCTCGCAGCGCCGTGCCCTCCCGCCCCCTCGCCCGGCCCGCTAGGCCAGCCGCCTCCGGCCGCATGGCCGCCCGCTTGCCCGCCCGCAGTCCTCCGGCCTGCCGCTCACCGTCCGCCGGTTGTTGAAAGTTCACGTACGCGTAGCCCAAGGAGCGGCGGGTGATCATGTCCCTGCAGACCCGGATGGAGAGGATGGGCCCGGCC
>NW_004949127.1:1590328-1617401 GCF_000317375.1 Microtus ochrogaster | reverse complement strand
ATTTTTTAGATTTTTTTTGGATTTTTTTAATAATAAATGTGTGTTCCGAAGCCGGAGCACACACTCCGCACTCTCAGCACTAACCGCCGGGGAGAAGGGGAAGCACCGCCTCCTGCACCCTCTACTTATACCCCCCGCCGTACTCGCCCCGCCCACGCGCGTCTGACGCCGGGGCCCTACGCGAGCGACGGCGCCGGAGGAGGCGGAGGAAAGAGCGGAGGGAGAGAGGCGGCGGCGGCGGCGGAGGCGGCTGGCTGCGGGCGTGGGGGTGGGGGCCCGGGGCGGGGACGGCACTGCTGCGCACGCGCCAAGGCCGGAAGAGGGCGGGGCGGTATCCGGCCCCGCCCCCTCGCACACGCCACGCCCCGGCTCCCGCGGGCCCCGCCCCCGCCGGGAGGAGCGTTAACCCGTCCGCGCAGCGGGTGGGCGGCACGCTGGGCTTCCGGGTTCCTCGGCGCCCAACCGTCCCCCACGTGCACGATCTAGTCATCGCGCGTTCTCCTTCGCTCGCCACCCCCACCCACGTCCCCGGGCGGCGACGCCGGACACGGGCGGACGGGTGTGAGCCTCTCTGCAGGGCCGGGTGTCCGAGCTGTGCGCCGGTGGGAGGCAAGGGAGCTGGCCCGGTTTCCTACCCGGACCGCACTACGAGTCCCAGCGGGCAGCGCCGCCACGCGCGTGGGCCGCGGAAGCGGTGCCTGTCGGGAGCTGGAGTTCTCAACGGCCGCTGGCTCGCTGACCTCAACCGGACCCCAACCGTCCCGGGCGTGACCTGGCACGGGTCCGGGGCGCTCGACGCGGCGGAGGGGAGGGAGGGAGGGAGAGAGGGAGGGAGGGGCGGGCGCGGCTGTTGGGAGTCTGGCGGCTGGAGATGGTCTGTTGGCATCACTACGTTTCTTTGCAGTGGAAAACAGGACTCGATAAAAATGGATAACCCTCCCCCCCCCGGAAAGTATGCGTTCCTCACAATTACTCGCTGCCTGTCACTCTCAACAAAACAAACCCGACAGATTGAGGAGTAGTCAAAATCCTTAGTAGCCTGCTTAACCCGGCCATTGTAGCCACGCCTTTAACGCAGCACCCTGGAGGCAAGGGCAGGCACATCTGAGTTCAGGGCCAGCCTAGTCTACACAGCAAGATCCAGGCCAGCCAGGGTTGTGATACACACAAATCCACATTGGTTAAGATAATAGTTTTGAAAACCGTGTTGTTGTGTGCTTTACAAATGAGTCCAATTTAGGGCTGTTCTATAGGAAGACACATCTATTACTATGGACTATAAGTATTCAATTTACTAGGACCCTAGTTAAAATAGTCAATCAGAAAACCACTGTTAATGCCGGGTGTGTTGGCGCACGCCTTTAATCCCAGCACTCAGAAGGCAGAATCAGGTGAATCTCAGAGTTTAAGGCCAGACTGATCTACAGAGCTAATTCCAGGACAGCCAGGGCTACACACAGAAACCCTGTCTCAAAAACCGACCAACCAAAAAGAACCTATTCTAAAATATTTCAAAATAAAACAGTGATGATTCCAAAGTAGTTTAAGAGAAAATGACGTCATTTTAACTCCTGAGTTAGAGCAATATAAAACAAAAACCAGAAGGGGCATTCCGGATGGCTGTCAGGATAGCTCAGTGGGTAGAGGCGCTTGCTGTCACACCTGGTGGCCTGAGTTGTGTACTTCAGGCCTGCGTGGAAGGCAAGAACCAGCCCCTGCAAGTCTTTTTCTGCACACATTCCATTATAACAACGCATGAAAGGAACTTGGAAAGATGGCGGCAAGAGTTAAAATCACGTATAATCACTACCTTTGCCTCTGTCTCTAACATATTGCATCAGCCGGTGTTCTCTAGAGTCACAGAACTCTCTATATAATATATATATATATATAGGAATTTATTGAAATGACTGCAGCCCAACAATGCGAGCTTGGATGACAAGGGTAAGCAGGCAAAGAACACTCTTCTCCCTTTGCCTTTATAGAGTATTCCAAAGAAAGATGAGGCCCAGATTAAAGGTGTACACTATCAAAAGTTGTCTGTGTTGTAAATCTTTTTTTTTTTTTTTTTGTTTGGTTTTTTGAGACAGGGTTTCTCTGTGTAGCCCTGGCTGTCCTGGAACTCACTGTGTAGACCAGGCTGGCCTCGAACTCAGAGATCCACCTGCCTCTGCCTCCTGAGTGCTGGGATTAAAGGCGTAAGCCACCACCATCCAGCATAAATCCACTTTGTACAAACTTCCAAATGGTAAGTGCAGTTAGGAACTCAGCTCGTTGGACTGAGCAGCTGCTCGACTTTGGATTTCCCATTCACAGCCACCATTGTTAGATGCAGCTACTCCCGAATCACCACGCATCACCACACAGAGACTTTTTATTAATTATGAAAGCTCAGCCAATAACTTAGGCTTGTTATTAACTAGCTCTTATAACTTTAATTAACCCATTTTAATTAATTTTCTTCCTGCCTCATCTCCATAGCACCCATACTACTCGCTCTGTGTCTCAAGGCATCTCCCTTCTCCTTCCCAGCATCCTCTCTGCCTTCAAAAATCCTGCCTAGCTATTGGCTGTTCAGCTTTTTATTAAGTCAATCTGAGTGACACATCTTTAAAGTGTACAAAAAGATTATTCTGCAACAATTGGACTGCAGCCTGTAAACCATACCAATAAATTCACACACACACACACACACACACACACACACACACACACACACAGAGAGAGAGAGAGAGAGAGAGAGAGAGAGAGAGAGAGAGAGAGAGATAGATTGATTCATTCCCTAAGTCCCGTGGCTCTGGAGAACCCTGACTAATACGTATTTTGGCACCAGAGTGGTTCTGGTGAAACAGGAATATTGGATGACCTTTTAAGTATCTGGAATAGGCTTTTTGATTCACCAGCATCTTCAACTACTGAAGCCTCTCCAACTCTCCAGTCCCTCTCTCCTGGGAGCTCAGAAAGTACTGGAAACCCATAGTGTAAACTATATTTCACATTTATAGAGATAAACGCCTTTGATTATCTTGGTTCATCAGTAGTAAATGGCAATGGACTTGGTGATGTTGTATTTGAAACCTTTGAGGGTTTGGGGGGAAATGCTGCTGCCGGTCGGTTGCTCTTAATATCTCTAGATAAATTGCTAAAGGATAGGAAGGAGCTCCATGATAAAATTAACCAAATTCAGAATACAGTGAAGGACAACAATGACCTCAGTGGTAAAACTGACAGCTCCAGGTGTGAAAAAACAGTCTGTTTCTAAGTGTGCCCTGGAAAAGAGTCTCCCTTCCAGCAGCCACAGAGTTTGAGTTTCAGAAAATCAGACCAAAGCCCTCACTGTAAGGTTGGCTGAACTACAATGAAAATTCAAATGAAAATTCAAGTCTCAGGCTCCGAGAATGTCAGTAGTTAAAGCAAGGGCCTTAATTGGTAAAGAACGGGCTCCTATAACTTGGGATGGGGATGTGTGGGAGGACCCTACTGAAGCTGGGAACTTTGAACCCTCAGATTCTCAAGGGTTTATCTCGCTTGAGGAAACAGTACCCTCAGCCCCACCCCTTGGAACACTGCCCTTTTCAACTTTCATTGAGGAAGCTAATCCTCTGGTGCCTGCTAAATCAGGAGTAACTTTCTCTGAAGGAAAGGCCAGTGTCCCTCCAGTTACCAATAGTTGGCCCTAGACTTATAACCAGACTCAAGGCAAAGCAAACTCCTAGAGGGGAGGTAGAAAGTGTGGTCCACAAGGAAGTGGAGCTTAATGGTCTTGCTAATTTGTCCAAGCAGAAACCTGGGGAATACGTGTAGGAATGGTTAGGGTGTGGGATAATGGTAGAAGGATGATGAACGAGACCAGGCTGAGTTGATTGACATGGAACCCCTGAGTAGAGATTCTAGGTTTAATATGGAAGCTCACACAGGTAAACATGTGAAAAGTTAACAGGGCGGTGGTGGCACATGCCTTTAATCCCAGCACCCGGAGGCAGAGGTGGGCGGATCTCCATGAGTTCGAAGCCAGCCTGGTCTACAGAGTGAGTTCCAGGACAGTCAGGGCTGTTACACAGACAAACCCTATCACAAACCCCTCCCCCCTCAAAGTGAAACATTTGAGTGGTTGGCTGAAGCATTTATCAAAAGCTGGCCTACTAAAAAAGAGCTGGAGATGTCTGATAACCCTTGGCTTAGTGTTGAAGGGATGTTTAAGGCTCGGGGAAATTGCAACACTAGGGTGAGCATGCTGTACAAAGCCCAATCCTCTGCAAGGGGAAGGCCCAGAAGACACAACCTTCACAGATCCTACAAGACATGAAATGGTGAGGGGGCACCAACACATTGCATCGCCGTCCTTTTCCTTGTGCCAGACCTTACGTTTGGAGATGCTGATACTCAATCGGATGAACTGAATGCAAGCGGTTTAATTGGGCCCCAAGGCAGCAGGGGCCAGGCGGCAGCATTGAACCGCCAGAAGCTGGGTGATCATAGCTATCATACTACAGGCAACATAACAAAACGGTGTTCATAATGGTCATCACAGATAAGGCAAATTTCAGAGTGGCCTGATTTGTATGAACTTTTGGTACTGGCTAATCAATTATGGTGTTTCCAGGCATGAAACAGATTTTCAAAGCCTACTACTATCAGTTTTATCTGTATACGCAGAAAAATTCTCAGACAAATGAAAGAAAGGCCGCATTGGATTATGGCAAAGGCACCTCGGTCAGCGAACCAATTTGCAGACCCAGAACTCCTTTAACGAAGGGTAGGTTCCCCTGACGAAGGACCCTGAATGAGGGGGTAGCCAGGTTCCCCTGACGAAGGACCCTGATTAGACACCTAAAAGTTTTACTGTTAAGCTTTCTCCAGTTCTCCTCAAGAGAAGATTTTTTACCAAGGTAACTGTACACTGGGGAAGGGGAACAATCAGACTTTCTGGGGTCTGTTGGATACTGGTTCTGAACTGATCTTGATTCAGGGAGATCCTGAGAAACACTGTGGTCCTCCAGTTAAAGGAGGGGCTTATGGAGGCCAGGTGATAATGGAGCTTTGGTGGATGTCTGCTCTCAGTAGGCCCAGTAGTTCCCCTGATATTTTGTTTGTATTTTAATAAAGCTTGTTTGAAGGTCAGAAAAGCAAAACAACCAGTCACTGGCTCTTACCTCTACCTCAGTCCAAAATGGCGATCCTGCCTCCAGGAATCTCAGAATGAGACTGAATCTGAGATCTGTCTCCTCCCGTTTTATATTCCTCTCCAAGGCTGGGATTAAAGGTGTGCACAGCTGAGATTAAAGGCATGCACTGGCTGGTTTCTATGACATACTTGAAGCACAATTATTATAAACTCAGAGACAGAAATTGGGGTTCAATCTGAAGATCTGAAAAACACAACAGCCAGCCACTGGCTTGTACTTTGAGCTCAGTCCAAAATGGTGATTCTGCCTCCAGGAATCTCAGAATGAGGCTGGGACTGAGAGCTGTCTCCTCCCGTTTTATATTCCTCTCTAGTTCTAGGATTAAGGGTGTGCACCACTACCACCTGGTTTCTATGGCAAGCTAGTGTGGCTACTGGGATTAAAGGTGTGTGTTATTGCTGCCTGGTCTGTAAGGCTGGCCAGTGTGGCTGTTTTACTTTTCTGATCCTGTTGTGGGAGCTGCGGGGCTGCATTCCGCCACCCAGCTCCCACCACTGGCTAGCTTTACCCAAAATAACAACACACAAACTGTATTCTTTTAAACACTGTTTGGCCCATTAACTCTAGCCCTTACAGGCTAATTCTCATATCCCGATCAACCCATCTCTAATAATCTGTGTAGCATCAGTCTTACCAGGAAAGATTCAGCATGTCTGACCTGGCAGCTTGCTCCATGGCGTCTGCTTCAGACAGCAGAGCTATCGCGTCTTCCCGGGAGAGGGGAGCATGGTGTCTCTCTGAGCTCACTTCCTCTTTCTCCCAGCATTCTGTTCTGTTTACTCCTCCCACCTATGTTTTAACCTATCAGGGCCAAGCAGTTTCTTTATTGCTTAACCAATGAAATCAACAGATTGATATATGACACTCCCACATGATCCTCAGGCCAGTTTTATTTATGAATGACTGAATGAAATATCTCTACACAGATGTATAACTGGGATAGATATGGAGTGGGCAGAATTCTCACATTGGCTCCCTGACCTGTGGAGTGAGGGCTATTATGGTTGCAAAGCCTAAATGGAAGCCTATCGAGTTGTCTCTGCCAAAGGAAATAGTGAATCAAAAACAGCATCACATCCGTGGAGGAACTGCAGAAATTTAAGGCACCATCAACGACTTGAAAGATGCAGGGAGGTGGTTCCTACCACATCTCCCTTTAACTCTCCCATCTGTCCAGTGCAGAAGAAAGATGGATCGTGGAGGATGACAGTTCATTATAGACAACTCAGTCAGGTAGTGAGTCCAATTGCAGCTGCTGTTATCCCTTAGCCAAAGAAACTTCGAAGCCTACTCCCACAGTGACACACTTCCTCCAGCAAGGCCACACCCCCAATGGTGCCACTCCTTGTGAGCTTATGGGGGCCAGTTACATTCAAACTACAACATTCTACGCCCTGGCTCCCATATTGTAACAATATCATATGTAAAATGCATTTAGTCCAACTTCAAAAGTCCCCATATTCTATCACAAGCTCAACAATGCTAAGTTTGACTGTCCTGAAGCTGGATCTGTAGGCCAGGCTCCAAAGTTCAAAGTCTCTTCTGAGCTTCATGCAATCTCTTAACTGTAATTCCCTACAAAAATCAAAATAAAAAAAAAACAGATTACATACTTCAAATATATAATGGCACAGAGTATACTTTACCATTCCAAAATTCAGGGAAGGGAACACGGTGAGGAGACACAGAAATAAAACAAGACTGAAAACCATCTGGGCAATCTCCAAATTTTGCATCTCCGTGTCTGATGTCAAAATGCTCTTCGGGGTTCCAACTCCTTTCACTTCTATCTCTTGGGCTGGTTCCACTCCTGTTAGCAGCTCTCCTCTGCAGGTATCCCACGGCTCTGGCGTCTCCAACATCATGGGGTCTCAAAAGCAATCCAGGCCTCAATTTCACAGATTCAGGCAGTGACCTCCCAAGGCCTCCATTCAGGGACACCCCGACACATGCTTGACCTCAGTGGCTTTCCTTAGTTGTGAAGGCAAATCCCATAGCCCCTTTCCTCTATCCTTAATTCCAGAACCGTGTGGCTAAAGCTGCCAAATTCTGCTGATTACTGGAGCTTGAGCATGGCCCCTTTGTTCAGTTACCTCTTCACCAACTTTATGTTTTCTTTTTTTTTCTTTCTTTTTTTTTTTTTTGTTTTGTTTTTTCGAGACAGGGTTTCTCTGTGGTTTTTTGGAGCCTGTCCTAGAACTAGCTCTTGTAGACCAGGCTGGTCTCGAACTCACAGAGATCCGCCTGCCTCTGCCTCCCGAGTGCTGGGATTAAAGGCGTGCGCCACCACCGCCCGGCCCAACTTTATGTTTTCAATTGTTCCCTTTGTTGCCTAAGCCTGGCTGTCCTGAAACTGATCTGTAGACCAGGCTGGCCTCAGACTCAGAGATCTGCCAGCCTCTGCCTCTGGAGTGCTGGGATTAAAGGTGTGCACCACTACAGCCCCCTCTAAGCTTTTCTTTAATTCCTTTTCACAAGTTGAAAACTTAGCTGGTGGGATCTTGCCCTGAAGTCACTACTCCCTTTATTCCATTTCTTAATCTGTTTGTCACCTTGAACACAGAAGTTAGCTCCATTCCCCTTTCTGCTGCTCCTTTTTGCCTCAGATTGTACATTTTATATTTTTCCTTGTTCAGTCTGCTCCTTTTGATTATAAATCTTTATAAACTTGAACACTAGTAACCACAAGACTGAGTCTATGCTAGGCTGTTCTGAGATTCCCCTCAGTTAATTTCCAATGGAATTCATTCAAATCTCTTTAGCCTCAGACAGACACTTCAGACAAGGGCAAAAATGACCACATTCTTCACCAAAATGTCACAAGAATGCTCTCTAGATCACATATTAACATTCTTCCCCTCCGAAGCCTCTTGAGCCAGCCCCACGGCTCATCAGATCCCACTCAGCAGCACTGTCTCCCATGTTCCTGCTGGGATGGCCGATTAAGCTGCACTTAAAGCATTCAACTGCTTTTCTAATCCACGGTTCCAAGGTTCCTTCAAGCAAAAGCATGGTCAGGGCTAGCACAACAATAACCCAACCCCTGGTACCAACTCCTGTCTTAGTTAGGGTTTACTATTTCTGTGAAGAGAAACCATGACCACAGCAATTTTTATAAAGGAAAACCTTTAATTGGATAGCTTATAGTTTCAAAGGTTCAATCCACTGTGGTCATGGTGGGGAAATGCTGGCATGCAGGCAGACATGGTGCTGAAGAGGAGCAGAGAATAGAGGAGGAGCTGTGTCTTGATTCTGCGGGCAGCAGGAAGTGGTCTGAGACACTCGGTGTAGCTTGAGCAAAGGAGACCTCAAAGCCTGCCCCAACAAGGTGCACCTACTCCAACAAGGCCACATCTCTCCATAATGCCACTCCCTATCGGCCTACAGGGGCCAAATACATTCAAACTATGGGAAATGGGAAGGATTGGAACCTCAATCAGGACCATTATTTTGAGCTATTATTTGCTGCTATTGTCAGCAATTGTGGCTAATCCCAGTGTTTGGTAGGCTGGGGCCTTGGGTCCGTCTGTCAGTTATTTCTCACCTCTGACCACACATTCATCACAGATCAGTATCTTTCTGAACAAAGCAAAACCCTCTGACCTTTGACCACATATTCACCTTCCATACACTTTCTGTTCATAGCTGATCTTAGATGTTTCAATTGACTATTTAGTGTGTGTGTGTGTGTGTGTGTGTGTGTGTGTGTGTGTGTGCATGTGTGCGCATGTGGAGACCAGAGGGCAGCTTGTCTGAGTCAGTTTTCTCCTTCCACCACATGGGTCCTGAGAAGCTTAATGGCAAGCACCTTCCCAGCCGAGCGAGCCTCTTCCGGGGCCCCGAGCTTTTCATTTCTCTCTACGTTCTTGGCAAATCTCCCCTCGATTCCTCACCCCACTGCAGTCTTGTTTCCCGCATTTCCCCTCAAACCACCCTGGCGTTAATGATCCCACTGTGGTTTGACAAATCCAGCTGTCCTTCTCGGGTCCATTTGGCTCAACATCTGCAGCAGCTGTCTGCACACATCCAGCTGTTAGAAACTGCAGGGCACAGCTCTCTCTCCAGTGGTCCTTCCTGGCCACCAGTTTGGGCCAGGAACCCTTTCTTGGAGCTTGATTCCTTTTTCTTTCTTTCTTTTTTCTAGATAGGGTTTCTCTGTAGCCCTGGCTGTCCTGGAATTCACTCTGTAGATCAAGCTGGCTTGGAACTCACAGAGATCCATCTGCCTTTGCCTCCTATGTGCTGCGATTAAAAATGTGTGCCACCACCACCTGTCTCTTTATTCTGACTACCCCTTAGATACTACATGTCCTGCTTTATATTAAATTATTTTGTTCACTAGCTGTCTCCTGAAATAAAACTCTAATGTGCCACAAAAGGGAATATACGCCATGTTTATCTGTACCACCCCATCCTAACACAAAGCCAGGCAAATTCAAAGTTATGGATTTGGTGTTTTGTTTTGTTTACCTAACCTCAAGGAGGCCAGCCAGGTTTTTAATTATTCATGCAAATAGGTTACTAGGAAAATCTCAAGCTGTTATTATAGGACTGTGCACACCGGAGCCCCTGGCCTGTTCACACACCCTAGGACTGTGCACATCAGAGATCCCTGGCCTGTTCACACACCCTAGGACTGTGTGCACACCAGAGCCCCTGGCCTGTTCACACACCCTTGGGCTGTGTGCACACCAGAGCCCCTGGCCTGCTCACACACCCTA
Source organism: Microtus ochrogaster (assembly GCF_000317375.1). Lineage (NCBI taxonomy): Eukaryota > Metazoa > Chordata > Mammalia > Rodentia > Cricetidae > Microtus > Microtus ochrogaster. The sequence goes on along the minus strand of NW_004949127.1, from coordinate 1,607,494 downwards.
GGACTGTGTGCACACCAGAGCCCCTGGCCTGCTTGCCCATCCAAACTTCTGCTATCACGAGCTGTTGTAAGAAGCACATCCTGAAATGCTGTCTGAGTTCTTGGTTCTGGTTCTAGGCATGAAGGTAATAAACAGATTTTTAATATGCAGCCAGGCAAGCAGAGGCAAGTATGGACTACGCATGAAAATTGTTTCTGGACCTTGAAAACTGAAGACACTGTGCAATGGTGACCCTACTATGCTCTGACTCCCTTCGGGGCAGTCAGACAACCTCCCTGTCTGCAGGAGGACTCCTCTGATGGGGGAAACTAGGGTTACAGGTAGTAGGCAGTAGACAGAATATCTGCCAATTCCCTCTGCCTTTCAAATGTACTTCTTCTAATCTCTCTCTTTCTCAAAAATGCTGCCTTTTTTAATCTGGCTTGCCTGTGTTATTTGATTTTAAACCACAAGCTGTAGGATGGAGTAATATCTTTATATGTGCAATATCTCAGTGTCATTCAATTAACCTGTTTTATTTAATGAATAAATCTTAAGGCTTTCCAGAGAACCCATTCCATTCACTAGAACTAGACGAGAAACATGGAAACAATTTTCAGACTTTCCCAGGATATAATCAGAATACATGCACTCTAATTTTTTGTTAGTGTTCGTTTTCTTTTTTTTTTTTTTTTTTTTTTTTTTTTTTTTTTTTTTCGAGACAGGGTTTCTCTGTGGCTTTGGAGCCTGTCCTGGAACTAGCTCTTGTAGACCAGGCTGGTCTCGAACTCACAGAGATCCACCTGCCTCTGCCTCCCGAGTGCTGGGATTAAAGGCGTTTTCAAGACAGGGTTTCCTCTGTGTAGCTCTGGCTGTCCTGGAACTAGTCTTGTAGACCAGGCTGGTCTCAAACTCACAGAGATTCGCCTGCCTCTGCCTTCCGGAGTGCTGGGGTTAAAGGTGTGCACCCCCATCGCTCAGCTGTGCACACTAATTTATAGTGTGTGTCATGAAACTCAGACAGAAGTTGACTGGACTTTTCAGATGTTTAGGTAATATTGAGTAACATATTAGGAATGGACAATAAGCTAATATAGCAATCCTCTCCCTACTCAAGGGATGTTCTTCCTGTTGATCCTTGAAATAAAAATAATACTATATTAAATAGAAAAATGCTACATGTTTCAGAAACGTGGCTATTTATTTTGTTGCTATTTGGGGTTGGTAAGGAACAGAGATTACTCTCAATGTATAAACCATCATGCCCATGGTCAGGATTTCCTATGTCTCTCATTCAGATTTTATTTCCTTCCATATGCAATACATATGGTGCAAAATAGAATGCAGAAAGAAAGATATATATATAATATGATACATATGTAATAATGTATATACATTATATGTTCACACACATACGTACACACATGGAAGGTATGTCATACATCAGATGATATAATCTGACATTAGTTCTTAGAAAGTGACTGTCAGACAAGAAGATGCTGATCCAGAAACAGCAGAGACCCACTGTGTGTAGGTTCTTCCACACACTCAGAAACAGTGTTGCCGGCAGGAGTGACTATGGGCTGCCTTAGAGGACAAGAAGGAGCTCTCAGGAATCTCAGGCACAGCTCTGGAGGTTAAATCTGTGTTCCGCTACACTGTTAACGTGACTGAGTTACTGCCGTCCCCTGAGCAGAGTTAGTGTGTGACTACGTGATGTGTAATGCAGCCATGTATTGAGTGCCTCTCATTTCTTAAAACATAACACATCAATCAGCTGATTTCCCAGGTTCCAAATCAAATTTGTAACTAGACAGAGGCACTTATACAACACAAGCAACAGCTGTTAGGCCCCTAAAGGAGCCTGCAGGTTGGAGAAGTGTACCGCTTGGCCAGTCTTTGCAGTTCTGCCGGGGTCCACAGAAGAGGTGCCATGGCTGGCTTGAGACAGGGGTCAACAGCAGCTGCATAACAAACATTCTCTATTCTGTGCAGAGGTGGATGTGAGAATACTCCAGGGTGATGGACCCCCTGTCTCTATGTAAGAAGTGCCTGGGGGGTAAGGCGCTAAGAACAGGCGCTAAGAACAACAAAACTCCATTTCAGTCATTGAATAAATTTTATTAATGTTAATATTTACTGAGCACAGCTGTGCACTGAAGTCGGGTGACTTTATTACCTCTTTACAGCTCTTTATCAGACAGGAAATGAGGAAAGTACCAGTAAATAACCCGAGGCTTAGCAAGTAGAAGTCTCTAGTGGGGTGCGGGACTGAGCGGAGACAAGAAAGGGCTGGAAGGAGAAATAGATTCCAGAGTGACATGGGGGTCTCCCCAGGTGGATACTAGTGCCCCAAAACTGGGTGGTTAGGGTGGGCAGCAACCAATACAAGGAAAAGCAATCAAGGCTTGGGAAAGGAAGGCCAGACTGCAGCTCAGACAAGAGGGCACTCGGGGCCTAAGCTTTTGTCCTGGTGGGTTTTTTCCATAAGGCTATTCTGATAGCAATGTCAAAGTACTGGATTTGAGAAATGAGAGACCAATTAAAACATTCCTGGAAAGGCATTACCTCACTCTTCCTGGAAGTGAAGGCGAGATCTTCCTAGCTGGGGAGAAGGGGGACTCCAGGCTGATTCAGGGAGACAGCTTCTTTTCCTGTTGTGTGCAGCTCTTTATTAAGGAGATATTGACTCAGCAGCACTACGGAGGCAGAGGCAGGCAAATCTCTGCGAGTTTGAGGCCAGCCTGGTCTACATAACGAGTTCCAGCAGCCTGGGCTACCAAGCAAGACCCTGTCTCTAAACAGCCAAAGGGAGACAAAGGGATATCAAATGGTGTGATCCTCGCTGTCTTTACACTTTGCACTGCCTATGAAACGATGAGACCTACGGCCGTTTGTCTCCTCAGAGTTTACTTTGTAGAGAACTGGACAAGAGTGGCTCTGTTTCCTGCTTTTTGTTTTTTATTTCATTTTGCTGAGTAAAAGTTTCACGATATGGCCCAAGCTGACCTGGAATACAGGTAATCCTCCTGCCTCAGTCTCCCAAATGTGGTGTGTGTGTGTGGTGTGTGTATGTGTGTGTGTGGTATGTGTATGTGTGGTATCTGTGAGTGTGTGTGGTATGTGTGGTGTTTATGTGGTGTGTTTGTATGTTTTTGGTGTGTGTGGTGTGTGTATGTGTGTGTGTGGTGTGTGTGTATTTGTGTGGTATGTGTGGTGTGTGTGGTGTGTTTGTGGTGTGTGTGTATGTGTGTGGTGTGTGTATGTGTTAATGAGCATGTGCTACCACATGCAGTTTTGAGCAGTTGTTTTGAATAGTGATTTTTTTTCTTAGTGTTGATATGTTCAAATGCAGGAATCATTTTCATGAGTAATTTTACTTAAATCAGCTCTCAATAGCGGCTAATTATAATTCAGTAGAGGTGTGTTTTGTTTTTGTTTTTGTTTTTTTGAGACAGGGCTTCTTTGTAGCTTTGGAGCCTGTCCTGGAACTAGCTCTTGTAGACCAGGCTGGTCTCAAACTCCCAGAGATCCACCTACCTCTGCCTCCCGAGTGCTGGGATTAAAGGCGTGTGCCACCACCACCCAGCAGTAGAGGTGTGTTTTGTTGTTACTGAGAGCTGTGGTGCGAAAGCTGTGGAAGCTGATGGTGTATCCCTGAGACACTGTAGCTCAATCAGCGGTGTCTGCTCCAGGCTGCAGTTCAGGTACGTGAGGAAGGACAGCTATTCTCCTTGGGGGACTAAAGTTCGTGTTGTTTATATGCACGTGTGTTTATATACACATGTGTTTATATGCATGTGTGTTTATATGCACGTGTACAGGATTCTATGTGGAATGGGTTCCAGATAAACTACATGTCAAACACCTCCAGGTGGTTCAGAATCAACAACAACAAGAAAAGAGAATCCCTCCCACTTTAAATGTAAAATAGTGATATCAACATTATAGAATTCATCTATCTTTTTCTTTCTTAACCATATATATGGATTATGTGTATACGTATGGCCGTCTTTTGCTGGCCTGGAACTTAACAAGCTAGGCCTTATTGCTTGGCTTTCCCTCCCCCCACCTTTTTTTAAAAATCCCCCTCTCATTTGGGTTGTTTGACACAAGGTCTCTGTAGCCCAAGCCGTTCTGGTGGGGGGACCTCACTAGATAGCCCAGGCTAGCCTCTGCCTGTCAATGATCTTCCTGCCTCAGTCTCTTGAAATCTGGAAGCGTGGGTATAAGCCACCACTAGGGGTGGAATTTCTAGATTTTTAATAACACATTCAAACATTCTCTAGAAAATTTGATGACCAGGATTTCCTCAGAGGCCAGGATATATCTAGAATGCTCGCTCGGGGAGAGCAATCAGTATTGCCTGGCTTTATGGGGTACTTGGTCTAGCGTCGTGAGGCCATTTGGTGTAACGAGGATCTATAACTCCCGCTGAAGCGTATACTGTGGAGATGCTCCTGTGTGCACAGGATATGAGCGCTGCCACAGTCGAATGGACCGACAGGCACGATTGCCACAAACGCAGTAAACGGAACGGCCAAAGAAACGGCTCTCTCATTTCAAAGAAATGAAAGACATGGTTTATTCTGGAGCAAAGTATGAGTGACCCTGGCCTGGGGATATTTATTTCAATCTCCCCAGACCTAATGTTTCAAGGAAGAAGCAGCTTCATGGAGCTTTATAGTAGCAGAACAGAAAAAGTTATCAATCAAGGCGTCTTAAAACCACACTGCTGGAAACATCAGGGCCCACTGGGCGAGCATCTCTCCTACAGCCCTCAGGAGTCACCCAATGGCATTCTCGGCGTTACCATGGAAAGAACAGGCTTTTGTTAATACATTCCAGGGGTTTTTATTTGTTTATTCCGGATGTCAGGCTTGATGCCGAGGTGGTCAAAGGCTCTTCAGGAAGCTAAAGAAAACTCCAAAGGAACTGTAGCTACTGCTTTCGGGTCACCAACTCCCCAACTCCCCACAGCCACTGAGGTTTTTCTCAGCCCATGAGCTGGTCCAGGCAACTTCTTTCCAGGCTTCTCACTTTGCCTCTAGAGAAACTAGTATTATTTTTTCAAATGTAAAATGTCGTATTGAAAGATTATAGATGGGCTATCTTTGCATTATATTTTTAAAAATGTGTTTTTATTTCTGGGTATGGAGGTGCACCCCTGGAGTTCTGGCACTCTTCACAGCAATAGAACTCTGACTAAGACGGGGCTAAAGCCAGAGGAGGATTGTAGTAAGTTCGTGGCTAGCCTGGTCTACATAGCAAGCTCCAGTCCAGACAGGGCTGCATGGTGAAACCCTGCCTCAAAAGTTCTTTTTAATATGAAAAGAAATAAACACTATTTTTTTCTGTCAACAGGAAGTAATATCATTAAATTATTAAAATAATTTTGATTAAGGGGTTTAAAACCTAGACTACACGATGAACAAAGCCCTGGACAGGGCCTGCACGGAATCCTGTTTTTATAATCACTTCTCACAAGCTGTGACAGCAAGGCAGTTAGCCACCATCTATCCATCATACGCTTTCTTGCTCAGCCTACGAGTGAGCCCAAGGAACGACGTCTAGACAGAGCTTTTCATACCTTGCTGGTTCCAGGGCTGCCTAGTTGTCCGTAAATGACCTGAGATGGAGCTCCCCTCTGACAAACAGGTCACTTCTGACTCACACCTACTGCTTGGAGCTCTGCTGGGCCTAACCCAGAGGCAGCACTCTCAACAGCGGACATGAGTGTGTTGCCAGGGGCCCTGTGCTGGGTCCAGCTTCACCAAGGCCTGTCCTGAGCTGATGGGTCACAGATCCCTGTGAATGGTGGCAACTGTTAAATTAGAGACACCCAGACAAGTGTTAGCTATATTTAATAGAAGTTTATGTTTAGAAAAAAAAATCTCTAGCTCTTAAGCCATAGCTGTCCATGACAGGGCAAGAGCAGAATGATCAGGGAAAAAAATGTTTGTTTGTACAGGCATCCATCCAACACATGTCTGCTCAGAAATTGAATACTGGGTGTTTTTATTGCCTCTCAAAATGTTGTTCTAGTGAGTCATCTTAAGAAAATTAGCTCTGGAATATGTTTAAATTATTTGACTTCTGAGTTTCTATGCATTCATTAGCTAAGCCGACAACAAGCTATCTAATAAATGTCACATGATGCTGGCTACGGCCCAAGTCTGTGCTAATAGGTAGCCATCAGTCATGTGAGGCTATGGCTAGACGGGTCTGGAAATGTAGTACTATAGCAGAGGACCTGAATTTTCTATTCACCTAGAGTAAGAGAGACCCAGTCACAGTGGCTCACACCTGGAGTCTTGGGGTACTCGGGGCTGCAGAAGGAGGACCACTGCGAATTCAACCTGAGTCAGACCCCGTCTCCGAAGAAAACAGCTCAGAACAGCAACCAGCAGATGCCAGGCCCACTGACCTGAGTTCAATCCACAGGTCCCATAAGGTGGCAGGGGAGAACCGACCTCAGCAACTTCTCCTCTGATCTCTGTGTCCCCTCAAGAGAAAACCCTGAATAATTAAAACTAAAAACAAAGCAACGAGATTGCACATTAAAATGACATCAAGATGTATGCAGGAATTCTGTTCCTCCCTCCCCAGCAGCTACCCAGGGGTCTTCACCACAGAGATGAATAGCCATTGTTGGACAGGATGCTTCTTTTCCTCTGCCCACGTGTTTTAGGGGGAATCACTATGTCAGTTCAGGGGTCCTTTTTTGTTTTGTTTATATTTATTTATTTATTTTGGTTTTTCAAAACAGGGTTTCTCTATGTAGCTTTGGAGCCTGTCCTGGTATTCACTCTGTAGACCAGGCTGGCCTCAACTCACAGAGATCCGACTGCCTCTACAGCCCGGCTGGTCCTTCCTCTTTGAGAGGACACTGAAAGTGGCGTGTCTGCCCTCTTGGGAGCTAATGAGATAGCTTGCCTTTGGAATGCTAAGAATCCTGATTTCCTAAGTCAGTAATGACAGCAGTAGGTTGAGCCTGTGGCAGCTTGCACAGAAATTTCAGGCCTACCCCTCTCTTCACACATATGCTGAATAAAATCTGGCTAAGTTTTGTGAAGTGGCACAAGCTGTTGTAAGACTTAAAGTGAGCACATGTGTGTGTGTGCGTGTGTGCATGTGTGTGTGCACGTGTGTGTGTGCATGTGTGTGTGCATGTGTGTGTGTGTGTGCACGTGTGCATGCGTATATGTTGTAGCCACATATTCATGTGAAGGGTGTACACCTGTGTACATGAGAGGCCAGAGGAGGACATCAGGTTCCCGCTCTGACCCTTTCTGCCTTATTTCCTTCACTGAACCTAGAGCCAGACTGGTGGCCAAAAAGCCCTAGCAATCCTCCTGCCTCTGCCCCCTGCATCCCTTGAGTTACAGGTGCACAGCCACACCCAGGCTTTGTGTGGGAGCTGGGAGCTGTGCACAAGCCCTCACAATGGCACAGCAAGAGCTCTCGTCCACCAAGCCATTGCTCCACCCAGGTGAATATGATTTTTTTTTGAGAAAAAAGGCACAATTTTAATTTCAATAATATATGATCCCCTTGATTGATTTTTATGCTATATACAGAATAAAACCCAGGCATCTCACCTAGGCCTACCAGGCTACTCATGAGTTGACTGTGGACTTCTGCTATTTTTTAAGATTTTAATTTAATTACATGCCTCCTTCCCTTTCCGTCTTCCAAACCATCCCCTCTGCCCCTCCCTGAACCCCTTCAAATCCATGGCCTCTTCTCTCACCTCTTGTTATTGCATATATACATGTATTAGCATATACTTATACATTCCTAAATATAACCTGTTGTGTCCATACAATGTTCCTTGTGTGCGTGTGTTTCCAGGGCTGACCATTTGACCCTGGACAGCCAGCTGATTGGTGGGTGTGCTCTTCCCTGAGGAGGGCACCTCTTCCTCTCCCAGCTTTTCTCAGTTGCCTGCAGCTTTGTGTGCAGTTGAGGCCCATGGACTTCTCCCATCTGGTTTGTCATGGCCGTTGGTGTCACCCTTGTTCAGCTCACATTCAGACGGTCATGTTGGAGAAACTCGACAGACTGAAGCTTCTGACAACACTAGGAGACACAATCTCATCGTGAAGACCCTGATCCTCCGGCTGTTACAATCTTCCCGCCCCCTCTTCTGCAATGTTCCCTGAGCCTCGGGTGCGAGGGTGATCTGTAGACGCAGCCATTGGGACAGGGTGGCTGTGGGCTTCTCGACACCAGGCATCTTGGCGGCCACAGGGCCCCTGCTTACTCTCCTTTCAGCTGTGCATGCTCCCGTCCGGAGCTTTCTATAACGCTCCACTTCATCCTACGAGCTAAGGATGTCACCTCCTCCTTCACGTCTCTCCTGCACGTCCCTAGCCACACAGCCATGCTACCCACACCCTGCCACGCTCTTGCTGGTGCTTCCTGCGTGTTTACTGCTGTGTCGCTGCTGTCGGAATGCGAGCTGTCTCAGATCTGCAAGTCTAGCCATCTTCACTGGCCCAAGACAGTGCCTGGCATACAGTGTATGGACAATTAATATTCCCTACAGCCAAAACTGCTTATGACCAAATAAACAGTGAATGTATTTCAAATAGAGGACTCAGGACTTGGTGCAGTGTAAGGAAATACTGTGCCTTACAGAGCTCCTCATGGCTCCGTGGGAAATTTGACACTAGGCCCGACCTGAGTTTGATCCTGGGGACCAACATCAAGGAGAGAGAGAACCGGTTACCGCAAGCTGTCTTCGGGCCTCCACATGCGTGCTATTGCACACACAGACACCATAAACACATTTTTAAAAGTTTTTAAAGAGTCCTTCTTAACTGCATGATTTGATGGACAGTCTCATTCGCATCTTTGGTCTCTAACGTGAGATGTGCTCCTCGTTACTGCCATGACTTGCCTTTCAGGAAGGGGTGCGGCTTATGCCATCATGGAATGCGCTCTTCCTCTGAGTCAGGAAGCCAGCGTGTATTGGTATTTGCGTTTAGCATTTATTAGTCAGTTGCTTACCTCATCATTCCTGAAATACATACGTTCATGAGAGCCCCAAAGTTTATTCAGAGTTTTTATTGGTGTCCATTTATTTGCTCCTCCCCATCCCTTTGCTCCATAAAAAGTCTCTGGTGGCCGTTCAACTGGGAAGGCTTGTGAGTAGGGATTAGGCAAGATGACATTTTATGTAACACACCCAGTAGGGACAGAACTAGTAGCCAGTCTGGTGGCACACGTCTGCTACCCAGCACTTGGGAAACAAAGTCAAGATCAGAGTTCCAGACTGGCTTGACCTACATCAGGAGTTGGTGGCTAGCCTAGGCTACATGAAACTCTGGCTCAAAAAAAAGAAGAGAGAGAGAGAGAGAGAGAGAGAGAGAGAGAGAGAGAGAGAGAGAGAGAGAAGAGGGAGTAAATGAGCTTACTTCTGCAAGTCCCATCCCCAGCATTTTCAGTCCCGCCACGGTCCCTCTTACACTGAATTTGACTAGAGCGTTACAGCGTCAATGTCCTTCCACGCAAACCATCTCCTTTGATCCTCTTAACAATCCCGTGATTGGCAAAGCAGGAAAAATTCTTTCCTAGAGACATGTATAGCATCTCTTTGAGAAGAGATACACACACAAGAGCAAAGACTACTGTTACTGAGTAGTAATATAAACAAGCCAAAAGCAATTGCACCAGTGTATCCGGATGCAGAAGAACCTGAACTGTAGGTGGCCACATGAGATCTCTGAGAAAGAGTCCAGACTTGAGGTCAAGGGAAGGAAAGGGTCTGAGTGTCTTATAAAGAGGGTCACGGGCCACGGGAAGACATGTTCGTTGGCACTGCACCACGTGAAGGACATGGGCAGCAAGTTGGCTTGGCAGCAAGAGAGGGCAGCATTAAGAAGTAAGGAAGAGGAGGATGCGAAGACTCTGAGTCACTCAGGACCAAGGGGCTCTTAGGTTTCCTTTGACCTCTGTTAGGAGCCACAAAAACTTGTGCAAATAAAATGATAGAGATCATTAGAAGTCAGGAGAGGAGGCACACACCTGTGATCCCTGCACTTGGGGGAGTGAGGCAGGAGGATCATGTGAGCTAAGCTCCAGCCTGGGCTACACAGGAAGACATTACCTCCCCCCAAAAAAAATCAGACACAGAAACAAAGTCTGATGGCGTTTTGGTGGAAAGGCATCAAGACTATCTCATGGTCTGGGGAGATGGCTCAGTTCACAAAGTTCTTGCTAGGAAAGCACAGGGACCTAAGTTTGGGTCCCCAGCACCTACAGAAAAGGCTGTTTGTAGTCATGCATCTCTGTAATCCCAGACATGGCGGAGACAGCACACCCTTAGACCTCAATGGCTAACCAGAGTAGCCAAATCTACGAGCTCCGAGTTTGGTGAGAGACCCTGTTTCAAGGAATAAAACAGAGAGCAACTGTGGAAGACACTCAGCACTGACCTCTGGTCACCATACATGTGTGTGGATTCACAACTATACACACACACACACACACACAGACTAGTGCGGTGATCGTCTGTGATATGTCTGGCATAAAGCACATAATATCAAAGACATGACAGCTAGAAGGGAGTAGATCTAACATACAAAGGCTTGTCAGGGTGGACTTGGGCTTCAAGCAAGGGAGTGGGGAGGGAAGAGTGCAATGGCCCTGTTGGGTTAGGGGACAGACACAATAAATTCGCTATTTCTGAAGGAAGCCTTTGGGTCGGGGCGGGAGGGAAAGTCTGGGATGAGAAAATAGTGAAATGCAAAATTGGTGCAAGCACGGAGTCCAGGCCCGGACACTACAGAGGAAACGAGTCTGGAGAAACGAGATGTCCGAGTTTCTGTTGTGTCGCTAACGGATCGCTCACTTCTCCCAGCTCCGCCCCTTTGCTGCCCACGCATCTGCCCACTTCTTAGCCATTCACTGTGAAAAATCCATGCTTAAAGATTTAGCTATTTCCTTGAGAATATTCTGTATGGCAGTATTGAAGGAAAAAGAGGGGAGAAATCTTTAGAATCCAGCAAAGACCATTCAGCCTAAAATAGTTACTTAGAAGCTGTTTGGGGTTTTTAAAATTAATATTTATTACTTTTCAATTTAAAATCTGAAGTTTTTACATTAAACATATCTACTTATTATTCTACTTATAAACCTAACAAATTGATATCTGATCCACTTAATCATTTTAAATTGCATTTATTAATTTAATAATTTTACTATTTTTTAAAACGTGCCGATTTTCTGATTAACAAATCTTCTCAAATTACAAAGTAATTCTCATTAAGCTAATAAAATTAGCTAGGCATGGTGTCACATGCCTGTAATCCCAGCAGTCTGGAGTCGGAGGCAGGAGGATTACGAAAATCAGAGGCCAGCTGTGGCTCCATGAGACTCTGCCTCAACAAAACAAAATAAAGGAGCTGGTGAGTTGGCACAGCAGGCAACACTGATTGTTATATAAGCAAGGGAGGTCGAGTTTAAAGACCGAGAACCTATGTAAAAAGCCAGGCATGGCCACCAACATCTGTAACCTCAGTGCTGTGGGGTGGAGACAGGATTGCTATGACTTGCTGGCTGCCAGCCCAGCTTTAGGTTCAGTGAGAGACTCTGTCTCAAAGAAATAAGATGGTAGAACAGGATACCAGGTGGCCTCCAAACTCTAGTGCATGGGCTTGTGCAAACCCCACATGAGTAGACAGAGAATGAGCATTTTTTCCCGGCTGCCCAGACCTGAATAGTCACACAGAAACTATATTAATTACAACACTGTTTGGCCAATGACTCAGGCATATGCCTAACTAGCTCTTACATCTTAAATTAGCCCATTTCTATTATTTTATATTTTGCCACGAGGCTCACGGTTTGTTACCTCACATCTTGTTTGGGTGGCCACATGGCATCTCCTTGACTCTGCCTACTCTCTCTCTCTCTGTTCAGATTTCCTGCCTGCCTTACCTCTGCTAAGCCATTGGCTGAAACAGCTTTATTCATCAACCAATAAAAGCAACACATAAACAGAAGGACATCCCACATCACATCTGCACACACACACACACACACACACACACACACACGCACGCACGCATGCACGCAAACACCCTAAAATAAAACAAACAAAAATGAGTCATGAAGGAAGATATAAAACGAATTGCTTTTCTACTTCTAATTCTGTCACAGATTTTTGGTTTTTTGGTGGGGATAAGAGCATAAAAATACTCAATTTTTTATTACACATTCAGTGATGAGAGTATAAAGTCCAATGTGTAGATACACAACTTCAGAATGGCTATTTTGCCTATATAGGTGTTCATTGAGATGGACAGATTCGGGGTTGTGTCAATTGTGGCATCTGACAGATTTTTTATTTGAAAGATTTTCTGTTGTTGTTTAGTTGGCTGGTTTTGGGTTTTGCTATTCTATTGTTGTTGTTGTTTGTTTGAGACAGGTTTTCTTCGTGTAGTCATGGCTGTCCTAGAACTCACTCTGTAGACCAGGCTGGCCTCAAACTCACAGAGATCTGCCTGCTTCTGCCTCCCAAGTGCTGAGATTAAAGGTGAGTGTCACCACCACCGTCTACATAAGACACTCTTAAACAGGGAAAAAGAAAAGTATTAAAGGAAAATAAGACACATGTGAATTGTAATTTTTCTTAGAAGTTCCAAACAAGTGAATAAGCTGAAAATGTCTACAATTTTAAGCCGAAACTATAGTGTAAGCTATATGCTTTAATTCAGCATCACTTGGTTAATTTTTAGTCACTTCATTGTTTCTACTAAATATTAAACATTAGAACCACTTAAATGTGATATCCCAGGAACTCTTAAAATATCACACGGCCAATTCCTTAATGCAGGAGCACTGGGAGGTCTGAGTTCCTTCACTGCGTCTCTGTTTCCTTCTGCGTCGTGCCCGGTGAAGAGGGCACAGCCTGAAACAGCCACTGGGCCATCTCATGAGGGAACACCTTCTTGAGAGCCATCTGGGGTCACCTCCTCAGCTGGAAGGTTTCCGCATCACAGGGAACCTGGCCCTCTGTGTCTCAGGTGTCCTGAAGACGGGTTCTGCTTTCCCTCTGTGATCTAAGATGGCCAGACTCTAGTTCTTTTCACTTCCTTTAAGTGGTACCTTCCCTCACTCTGGAGTTCTGTGCTCTAGAAGCGTCTAGGGTCTCGGACTCCTGTCAAGAGCCTCCTCTTGATGCCCCACCATACCCTGTACATCTTACACCTTTGCCACTCTGTAGCAGAAAGGGACTAACTACTACTGCTGGGCTGGTGAGATGGCTCAGTTGGCAAAGGCACTTTGTTGACAATCCCAACAACCTGAGTGCTGCCCTTGGGCTCAGAGCAAGGGAGGGGGAGGGGAGACTGACTCTGACCTCCACAGATGCACCAATGATCAACCTCCGACACAGATGCATATGTGCACGTATGCTTGTGCATGCATGCGCACACGCAATATAATTTTTTTAAAAGTCTAATATTAAGATTAAATAAAATGTTATGGTTAATAAAAATTTATCGTGAAGATCAAAATCGGCCAACATTGCCCCTCTAAGGAGGAATAGGACTTGCCAGTTGCTGAAGTGTTGGACTTAGCAAAGCTCCTTCTTGGGCCATTTGGATGGTCAGAAGGCGTCGTGCGGGAATGGCAAGAGTATTGTAGGAGTCAGACAGCTTGACGTGATGAGGGAAATGCTTTGATTTGGGAAGACAGTCTAAGAGGGAGGACTCCACAGGGAACGGGGAGGAAGAGGAGCTGAGCTCTGGGGAGAAGAAAGGCGGCTGGACTCTGAAGGGTGGGAGGCAGGTATGCCATTTCCCGGGTGACAGTCATCTGGGAATGCTAAGATATGGCTATTCAAAGCTAGGAGAGATTTATTTGTGGCAGAGAACAGTCAGAGCCAATCTCAATCGACCTGGAGCAAAGGCTAGCTACAGGGATGTTCACTGGAGTGGGTTAGAAACAACAGGAGACACGAAGGTGTTGGGGGGTCATTCACAGAGAATCAGAACCTCTGTGCAGGGTGTTCAGAGGAGGAAGAATGTGGTAGAACCCAGAGGAGTCACGGGGAAGGTAGAGCAGGCGCATACTCTACATACTCTGAGACTGAGCCAGAAGAATTCCATGGAGTCTGGAGCTAGCCTGAAGTATATAGTTTCTGTCCATTCTGGGATGCAGAGTAAGACCACTTTCCAGGAGCAGAGGCCCATATTTCCTTCCTGCCCTATCCCCCCACATTGTGGTAATTGTTGAACTCAGGCCTCCCAGCACCGAGCTACACATCCAGCCCCAAGGTTTGCTTCTTAAACTATGAAATCCATGCTCAGCATCACAGCAGAAGCCAGAAGGCTGGCTTGGCTAACTGCATTACTATGGCAGAAAGGCATTGAGAAAAGGCTAGTGGACAGACATCTGGCTGGCCAGGGACATGGAAAGGGACAGAGGAAAAAGCCTTGGCAGGAGAGCAGCTAGGCTTCCCTCCAAGAAGAGGGGTACGGAGAAAGTCTTCTCACGAAGTCGTGATTCCATCAGGAAGAAGGCTCCTTTTCTGACCCTGAGACAGAGGCATCCAACTTTTCATCCAGATCTCGCTGGCTGTGTCATGCGGCTCACATCCTCCGCTCTGGTTTTCAATCACCTCGTGAGTCAGTCCATTCGCAGGGACAGAGTGCTCTGGCGTCCCCTCTTCCCAGGATGACAGCCTCGGTCAAGTTCTAGCTTTTATTGAAATTGATCTGTGCGCATGCTGACTTCCTGTATTTTTTTCTATAAATTACTCAACCTGAGTCTGTCACTAAGAAACTGATCTATTTGATATGCTAATGAAATCAGGGTTTGGCACCTGCCAGGTTGAGTGCCAGTCCCTGGACTGATAATACCCATCATAGGAACATCTCCGGAGATGGATTGCTCATCTCTCCGGTCATTTCCTGTGACACGTAATCACAGGGCTGGAAGACCGGTAACCACAACTCACCCTGGGGGTTCAGAGGATTCTTGGAGATGATAACATCCAAATTATATCTTTGAGGATGAGTAAGAGGTGGGCAGGGTCTTCCCAGCACAGTCCAGAGCAGGAAGAAGCGTCAGAGAGAGGGGTAGGAACGAGTAAGAGCAGCCGGAGGGCAGAGGATGATGGAGGAGCCAGGAGTCGCAGGAGAGTCTACATTTCTGAAGCAGGGGAATAAGGGGGAAAACTCGGATCTATTCCTCCAGCTGAGGGCAAAGCATGGTTTAAGGAGCCAGTCCGGCAGCAGTAAAGAGGCTGTAGGTTCTGAACTGTTACACCAGAGGACTCAAGGAAAATGGGGACATGGTAGGCGACACCGTTGGTCTGGTTTGGATGTCTTGAGGGTGGTAGTGCTAGGAACTCACAGTGGGCTAGATGACTGAGTCTCCCAGGTCCTGTTTGTGTGACCTGGAGGTGAGTGCTTAAGAGAAAACGATGAGACTAGAGTTTGAAAATGTCAGCTTCTACATGTCTGGGGCTACTAGGGAGAAGTACTTAGCCTTCAGTTGGATACAGTCCCTGGGGAAGGCCAGTGTAGACATGAGGTCATCTAAGTCATCCTCGTAGTGTTAGTAAAGTCAGAGACGTGAGACTCCCGGACAAGTCAGCCAGTGACAGCAGTCCAGAGGAAAATCCCAGGGGGAATCTTAAGGCCTGGGCAAAGGAGGGCCCCGTGGGGACCGCTCCATGGGGGGAAATAAGATCAACAGGTACCTGGGAATGCTTCCGGAGCCTCACAAAGGGCTCCAAACCCAGACGCTTCTGAAGAAGGAAATGAGTACTAGGCAAGCCAGACGATGGTGGCCTCGGGGTGGTGGTACCCCAGTGTCTCGAGAAGAGGATTGGCAGTAGGGAGATAAAGACAGTTCACCTGGATCATCTTTTTCACCATGGCTGGGAGGCAGAGCCATCCTGACGTGCTGGGGTGGAGGCAGCCATGGCTGTGAGCCACCTTTCCTTTGTCCGTAGCCTTAAGGTTGGCAGGAAGGCCCTGGGGGCCATACACGAGTTTCGAGGGGTCCTCTGCTCAACATCACCCCACTTTCACTAGACGCCTCCTATTTTCTCCCTGTCTTTCTTCCACCTACTAGTGAATGAAGGCCTAGTCCCGTCTTTCAGTGAAGATCCTGCACCCCAAGGAAGAACAACTCAAGGGCTGCCAGGAACACAGTCAGCTCTTGGTGATGTCAAACACAATATGTGGGGCCCTGGAATCAGCATGATCTCCTATGGCCCCTCCCCTCCAGTTTTGGATAGAGAGCAAAGGTGATACCCTACTCTGGCATTTTTATACACTGCCTGGTCACTGAAGTTTCTAGGGCCTGGGGGCAGCTTTTCTGGGTGTTTGGGATTCCCCATTTCTCCCTGAGGTCCCAGGTTTATCCTTGTTCAGTGGCCACTGGCTTTTTGGAAGACAGACTGTAGACAGAAGTTTCTGTCCCACCTGGTCCTGCAGAGATGTAGCCCCAAATAAGCACACAGAGGCTTATATTAGTTATAAACTGTTTGGCCTATTACCTCAGGCTTATTATTAACTAGTTGTTACAACTTAAATTAACCCATAATTCTTGTCTATGTTTAGCCACATGGCTTGGTACTTTTCTCGGTGAGGCATTCTCATCTTGCTTCCTCTGCTTCTGGATGACAACTGCATCTCTGCCTTTCCTCTTCCCAGAATTCTCTTACACTGGTTGCTCCACCTATACTTCCTGCCCGGCTACTGGCCAATCAGCATTTTTTAAAAATCTTTACAGAGTACAAGAGCATTACCTCACAGCAACAGACCAAATTTAACCTGGAGATGTCTGTCTGTCTATCTATATATACAACAGACCAAATTTAACCTGGAGATGTCTATCTTTCATCCGTCTGTCATCTATCTATCTATCTATCTATCTATCTATCTATCTATCTATCTATCTATCTATCATCTGTCTGTCTGTCTGTCTATCATCTATCTATACAACTATATAGAGTAAGGTTCCCTAACTGCCATGTAAAGGAGACACCCCAAGATTCCCTTTTCTCCCAGGTTTGAATGATGTGTATCAATTTTTGGAAGTAAGGCTGGTCTTTGGTCTGGAAGCTCCCAGGATCTCAGAAGCAGAGACTAGTTAGTCCTTCACTCTGTGCTCTTGGGCTGTGGTCTGGAGACTAGTTAGTCCTTCACTCTGTGCTCTTGG
>NW_004949127.1:1582621-1590158 GCF_000317375.1 Microtus ochrogaster | reverse complement strand
TCTGGAGACTAGTTAGTCCTTCACTCTGTGCTCTTGGGCTGTGGTCTGGAGACTAGTTAGTCCTTCACTCTGTGCTCTTGGGCTGTGGTCTGGAGCGCATGCTGGAAGTCCTGTCCCAGCTGGGGAAGTGTGACAGGTTCACTTGCACGTCTCTTCTTTAGGTTTTCACAACAAACATCTCTGTGTTCTCTCTAGTTTACAGGGCAAGTTCCAGGACAGCCAGGACTGTAAAGAGAAATCCTGTCTCAAAATAAAACAAAAACAACAAGAGCAAAAAATTAAATCAGCAAAAGACCCAACCAACCAATCAGACAAACAAAAAAACCAGCCAACTAACTAATTAACCAACTAACCAAACAAACTAACAAATGAAAAACCAATCAACCAACCATCCAACCAAAACCAACCAACCAAAAAACCAACCAACCACCCAAACAACCAAACAAATAACTAACTACAAATAACTAACCAACCAACTAACTCAACAAACAAGTAAAAAGCCAAACATGGTTCCGAGACAGGCATTTTTACTATCAGCTCCTGGGCTCCTTTCAGGGCTCCAGTTTTTAACTTAATTTCTGAATCTCCTACCTGACTCTTGATTTTGGGTGAGGACTATTACTAGTCACTAGGGAACTCAATTTCCTTTACTCCTCCTCCTTTGGTTATCTTAACCCACACCAGTCTTTGGTAAAAAGTTCTTTCCAGTGCCGGGTACAGGGATGTGCACCTGTAATCCTGGCTACTTGGAAGGCAGAGGCATGAGGGTAACTTGAGCTCAGCAGTTCAAAGGCAGCCCAGGCAATAAAGTAAGAACTTTTTAATTTTCTTCAAAAGGTGTTTCATTCAGTTAGAGGCCAGCAGATCTCTGGGAGTTTGAGGCCAGCCTGGTCTATGTGAATTCCAGGACAGCGGAGCTATATAACAGAGAGACTCTGTCTCAAATATACGTACATATATGTACATACGTGTGTGTGTGTGTGTGTGTCCACAGATAACAAGTGTTTCACATCCTCAGCAAGCAGGTCACAAGTCTTTATGTGTCTAAGATTACAGTACACGAATCTCAAAAGCATGCCTGCTATCAAGCTGGGTGAGAAAAGCGTTCCGGTTTGCTGTACTCTACAGTTTGTGATATTTCTTTCCCTCTTCCCATCTCTAAGATGTCTGAATGTCAAATCCTTCAAACGGGCAGGAGATGACAAGGTGATTCTCCTTCCGGATTTGTGGGGAGGTAGATAAGAAAAGGTCATTTGCAAAGCCAGTGCCACCTGGAGAGGGGTGCCCGTGCCCGCTGTGATTGACGACTGATTGATTGATTGATACACTGATATGATAAGAAGGCACACCTTCCCACTGGGGTCATTCCTCTGCCTCTTATCGGAGGCGAGCGTCACACTCGTTACCCTGGAAAGGATGTGGTTTAGTTTTGAACAATAGATGAATCTGGGTTTTGGGTGGTGGGTGCTTTGTTTTATAATCACCAGAGCCTGGGCCATAGCCACAAGTAAACACGCTTCTGCTGCATGAGTCGGAGCCACTGCAGAGGGGAGAGCTGAGAGATAAAACCGTCCATACCCGCACCAGATGATACATACTTCTGTGTTCCCTCGCAAACGATCACATTCATCCATCCCCACAACTCGTCTACACAGGCAGAGTTGATGTTTCTATTTGCATTTTATAAAGCTTAGTTAGCTCAACAAACACTTATTAATCCCCACGCGTATGCCTGGCCCTCTCCTGGGCCCCAGGAACACTGAAAGGGAGATAATGTGCTCTCTGTACTCAATGCGGTCCAGCGGGAGACACCAACACAGCAACTCGCTGAAGCACGAAGTAATGGGCATTGTATGCATGGGTCCGTGCCAAGAGGAAGGAGGAAGGACAGGGTTAGATGCAAATGTCACTGAGCGCTTACCTTGGGCTAAGGCCCAGGTCCATGGGCCATGGATTTCCAGCAGCCATACCACCTGGGAACCTGTTAGGACTGCACCTACAGATCCAAGGCAGCAGGATATCCTCGAGGAGCTCAGTGAGAGCCCATTATCATTCCCGGTGCTGTAGCAGAACCAGAGGCCTCCAGCCAGACCATGACTCGTGGCCATGAACACTTGCAAGTGAAGATGAACAGACTCAAGGGTGAACTCTGTGTGTCTCTACGGGTAACACTACAGCTCCCAAGCTAAGATTCTTCTTTTATTGTTTTTGTTTTTAATTTGTTTTGTTTCTTTGTTTTCTTTTAAACTTGGTTTTGTTTGGGGGGGAGGTTACAAGGGCAGAGGGCAGATGCAGGGGACAGGGAGATACGTGGGATCGGAATGTACGACGTGAAGTCCACAAAGAATCAATAAAAATAAAAATATTTTTTTTTAACTTGAAAAAAGAGAAACGCTGGTCTAGGTGAGCTACAGGTTTTATTTAACCCACCAAGGCGGTCATCACGGTCTCAGTAAAGGCAGGAGGTGAAGCTACACAGTTCCCTACGCGTCATGGAACTGGGATTTGAACTCAGTCCTCACAAGCTCCCAGGCTCCATTCATCCCTCTGTGCTTCTCTTTCGTACCCAGGGCTTTCTGGGTCACATCACAGCAAAGGTGATGCCTGAGCTGTACGTGGAGGACCACACACAGGGAAGAGGACGTGCTTGGTATGCCCTCCAGAGCCAATGCTTGGCGTGGCTGTGCAGCATGGCCCCTGACTACTAGGGACAATAAGGGGGGACAGAAAGTTAGAATCAAAGTATAAAAGCCTTGAATGCCACGCGAAGGAGCTTGAGTTTCCCTGAGAGATAACCGTGACCCGCCATGGAGCTATGATCATTCACGGATTCGGTCAATTCCTTGTCTCTGTCAGGATGCGTGCCACGCTGGGTTCTCTCAAACTGGACCCCAACACAGGCTTTGGAGTGCAACATGCTTCTTAAAATCAACACCTGTGAGCCATCACGCCTATAATCCCAGCACTCGGGAGGCAGAGGTCTTGAGTTCAAGCTCAGACTGGGCTACAGAGTGAGTTCAAGTTGGCCTGGACTACAGTGTGATGCCCTGTTATTAAGGAGGAGGAGGAGGAGGAGGAGGAGGAGGAGGAGGAGGAGATAATGAAGAGGAGGAGGAGAAAAGAGAGGAATCAAGACCCGTGACGGGAAGAGGAAGAATGAGGAATGAGTTTAAGCAAATCCCAGACTCCCTCCCAGGAATTAGGGCTGACTTAGTCTGACGTTAGTCAGAACTGTCACAGATGCCGGCTGTCACAGCAGGGCATGGCCTTGGGTGATGTGGCTCTCTGCCAGTGAGGGAGTTAGTTCTGTCTGCGTACTAACTGTTCCCTCATAACTAGGCCTGAGTCTCACCTTCAAGGGGGCTCTGGGAGGCACACCGTGCCTAACACTTATCTCTCCGTCTCCTCATTGACAGATGGAAATCCTGCCACAAACCTGTTGGACTCTGAGCTCTTCTTACCCCCTGACAGGGGAGCATGTTGTCCTCTGAGGGCGAGCTTTCTCTCTGAGTTTGGAAAGGCCTGTGTCCCGAAGCACAGTAGATCACAGAGACTCCGCGGTTTGCCATTCTGAATGCTTCCTCTTCCTCTAGACACCTCAGTCCTCCAGCAGGACGTGCTGGGCGAGCTGCGCCAGGAGACAGGATGGTTGAAAGCTCAGGGTTTGGAAGGAGGGTTTAAGATGAATTGTGAAGCTTCATTTGGATATAAAACTTCTGTGTCAGAGACTCCAGGAAAGACCCAAGCAGGGTCCACCCTTTCTCATAACAGTCTAAAAGTGAGTGGCCAAGAGCCCAGAACGGGCATCACCCTGTGAACCTCAGGTCCCATTGGCTGGCTTCTCTGTTGTCCTTGGTCCGAAGTCACTGTGCCAGCAGCATCAAGACCATCTGGAAATGTACCGGAAATGTCATTTTCACATCCCACTATCAGATGCCCAATCAGGAACTCTAAGGCTGGGGCCCAGCCACCAATTTGTATTTCATTGAATTCTTTTGCTGTGGTTTTGCTTTGGCAGTTCTGAGACTGGGTTTCAACAGGTAGCTCAGGCTGCTCCACTCATGCCCCGCCCCCCTGGCGACCCCCCCCCCCCCCCCCCCCGCACTCTGAGATCACCGGGATGTACCATCCCATTAGGCTCCATCCATACTTAAATCCTCCAGGGGTCTCTGCCGCTCACTGCGCACCGCTCCCCCATGTCTGCGCTCTGTGCCCTGGTACCCAGTTACCGAGCTTTGGGCAAGGGGCAGGAGGTTAAAATACACAGATGCACACAGACAGAGAGACAGCGACATGGGTCATCCTTGAATTCCCCAAGAATGCCCCCTTTATTGTGGTCAGGGGCAGATTATATAGAGATAGCCACGCCCCAGCCAAGCCCACCAGAAACCACTCTCCTGCCATCAGGAACGCCTGAAGGTCTCGTGCTCAGAGCAGCTGTAGGCACTCAGATCAGGGGATTACAAGAAATTCAGAATCTGGGGTCTCACTGCTCCCAACAGGTCTCTGGTGACATTTATGTTTGGGAAACACCAACCAAGGATTTCGTCCTCATTTGTTAAGTGAAAACGTGAGACCAGCCTGTGGCAAGGCAGCAAGGAGCACAAAGAGTGCATGCCATTTCTTTCAAACAAAGTGCTTGAAGTTGGATGCTCCACTTTGGTGGCAACCTAGTTTTGCAGCTGAGGGGTCAGGAGGCTTATTACCTAGCAGTGAGGAACCTTGGGAAATGTAGTCTTCCTTTGAGAGGCGTTGACTGCAGCTAAAATGTGGGGTTCTACACCAAATGAAAAATAAAGACAAAGCCAAGATCTCTTGAGTAAATTGGGAGCGTGGGGCGGGGGAGGGGTATGGGAGAGGGTAGAAGGAGAGAGGGGAGGAAGGGAGGAGAGTGGAGAAAATGTATAGCTCAATAAAAATAATTAAGATAAAAAATAATATGGCAAGAAAGAAAGAAAGTTAACAGCCTCTTTCACGACTGTACTAGGGCAGGGATGAGGAAAACTACAGCCAAGGGCACATGCCCCAGATGAAGAGGGGCACACACTAGAGGAAGGGGTGCACTTGAGGATTAGATTCTGTGCTCAACCTGCTGAGGCAGGAAAGTCCTGGGCAGCACAATAAGACCGCCTTGAAATAACCAGTGAAATGAGGGCTGGGATTATAACCCAGTGACAGATTTCCTGACAGCAGCTGTGATCCCTAGACTTAGTCCCCAGTACTGAGAAGAAAACAGCCTGCCAATGACGGTTCTGATCTCACGGCGAGGGAGAGAGAAGCAGACAAGTGCCGGCTTTCCAGGCACGTGTATAATGGCTGTGAGAGCTGGCAAAATAGAGAGAGGAGAGAGAAGGGGGGATGAGCTGGACTCTGGGCTCAGCGGGTCCTGGTTAAGGAAAAAGCAGCCTGGCAGAAATGTCCATTCCTGCCAGCTGTGATGTTGCCTTTGATCCTAACACCAACATCTGGGAGGCAGAGTCAGGAGGATGGCGTGTGTGAGGCCAGCTTGATCTACACAGTGTTGTGTCCAAAGAAAGGAAGGGGGAGGAACCTGTGTAATCCCGTGGTTGGAGAGCTGATGCCGTCCGAAGGATGCTGAGGCTGGAGCTGATGCTTGGGAAGCACTGTGGTAGTCCGAGCAATGATGTCCACAGGCTTGCCCCGTGTGAGACACAAGAGGAAGAAGTTCTGGGGAAGCTGGCATTTAAGGGATGAGTGCAGGAAGAGGAACTAGCGAAGGACACGAGAAAGGGTGGCTCAGTGAGAAGCGTGTCAGAGAAAAGGGAGGCCAGAGGAGTTCAGGGTAGCAGGGTGACCACACGGTGTCAAGTGCCGCAAATGTGACTCACAGGGCAAACACTGGAAAATGATGTCTGGTGACAGATGATGCAAACCATTGTCCCAGACAGCTCAGGGAGATGGTCAGGGTGGCAGAGCCAGGACTCACCCTGTCTTCCTAAGAAATCTCAGAAGCCACATAGAATCCCTGGCAGCCTTTCCTGCCCAAGCTGCCATTTGAAAACTTTTCCCCTCAGGTTTGTGTCGGTCTTGAATTATTGTGGTCTTATCTTCCTCCTATCTGCTTGAGTGGATTCACCCCAAGGCTAACTGTGACACGCCATCCTGGTTTATGGGTTTTGCTTTCTGTCCTAGCGTTCCAGACTGCCCCCCTTTGTCTTGTGGCGTGTCTCACCCAGAAGCCCAGCGGATGTTGCTCCTACCTAGCAAGTGCTGGAAAGAGTATCGGTACCAAGGGACACAACTCAGGTTCAGGTCTGTGCCCTCCTCATCCTGCCTCTGCATGTCATAAAGTGTGGGCAGCTTGACATTGGTGAAGACCACCCAGAGTCAGGGACAAATCACACCACTGCTATCTTGTCGCTCTTGCCTGGAGGAGGTTGATTTTGGACTTAGCTTAGTTCCAAAGCACTTAGGTTTTGGTTTGTGCTTTGTTTTATAAATCCTATTTTTCTTAATCTCAGACAGTGGTGCATACAGGTGTGTGGAAGGGAGCTGAATTCTCCCGCTGCTTTCAGCTCTCTGCTTCTGATACATGGGATGTTCTGCCTGCTGGAAGCAACTGGCGGCGACAGACAGCCTCCACCCTCCACCCACCGGCATATTATCAGTCCCAGCCGTGTGCTGACTGCAAAGCGGCCCCGTGTTTTTGCATATCTTGCGAGATCACTGTGGGCTTGAAGCCATTATGATGCGGCCCTTCTTGTCTCGAGCACTTTTCATAGTTTTGCTTTTTTTTTTATTTAATAGCTTCATTTCCTATTGATATGAAAGGGACACTTGATAACCAAAAATAAATAGAACCACAAATTTCAAGTTTCTTTGTCTGGTTTATGAGCATGGCTTTGTGGTCTGGTCTGGATGAGCCTAGACCTCCTTTGCAAATGTTGAACCTCTCATTGCAGGTGACTCACCCAGGCCTCCCTCAGCTCCAGCATGGGGGAGTGACCTGGAGAGTCTGTGCTCACTTAAGATGTGGAACAAAGGCAAAGGTTCTGTCGGCAGGCATGAGAACGACAGGTGACTGGCACAGCCGGTCCTCGGGCACAGACCCAGCCATCCCATCGTGCTGTTACCGCCGCCTGGACTATCAACAGTCTCCCTGCTTTGATTCTGACTGCCCCATCCATTCTGACACTGAAGCGTGTGTTCTCTTATCGTGCCTGAAGACACGATGTTATTCATAACCTCTGTCTAAAATGCCTCGGTTTTCTATGTCAGGTTAGGATAAACTGTAAATTCATCAGCAGCCTGTGTGATCTGGCTCTCCTGACGGATCTCATGCCAGTTACTGCTCACCAATCTACCTGTCCTCTCTGTGTCCACCATGTGCAAGCATGCAGGTTGCAGACTGCAGAACTGGTCTATCATGTGCAAGCATCCAGGTTGCAGACTGCATAACTGGTCCACCATGTGCAAGCATGCAGGTTGCAGGCTGCAGAACTGGTCTATCATGTGCAAGCATCCAGGTTGCAGGCTGCATAACTGGTCCACCATGTGCAAGCATTCAGGTTGCAGG
>NW_004949127.1:1579402-1582521 GCF_000317375.1 Microtus ochrogaster | reverse complement strand
TGCAGGCTGCATAACTGGTCCACCATGTGCAAGCATTCAGGTTGCAGGCTGCAGAACTGGTCTATCATGTGCAAGCATCCAGGTTGCAGGCTGCAGAACTGAGCCACTATGTGCAAGCATGCAGGCTGCAGATTGCAGAACTGGTCCACCATGTGCAAGCATGCAGGTTGCAGACTGCAGAACTGATGTACTGTATGCAAGCATGCACATTGCAGGCTGCAGAACTGAAAGGTGGATGGCACCACTGAAAACCTAGTACAGCAGCCGTGCTCACGCATGAAAACTAATGTCTACCATGAAGCCTCGGCACTTGTCTGTCCTTCCCTCTACTGTAGCCTTTTGCACGAATGGTTCCTTTGTGCGATGTCCCCACCAACAATCCACAAAGCGCTGCAGTATAGCAGGCAGACTGCATGCATTCTTTGCAAAGCCCCACATAACAACAGTCTCAGAGTCCTTTGATCCATCATGTAGAGTGACAGCGTAAGTCCCTTCTGAGTACAGACCCTGAGGCAACCACGTCAGTCACGTCCCCGGGAAGCCAGCCCTGACTGAGGCTTCGAGTTAGGGATTCCTTTTCCTCTTTACCACGTAGGTCAAAAGAGCCTTTTGCTCCCTTTGGAGTCAACACCCATATACCCCATCTCCTTTCTGGATATTCTGTAATGGTTTCCTCTGAAGTCAAGCATTCCCTTCTGAAGGGAGGAAGGAGGCTCATATGATACCAGAAGCCGATAAAACTTCCAAGGTCTAGGAAGCTCAAAAACCCACCAGATTCACAAGGCTCCTCCCTAAAGAGTATTAAAATTGGAAACAGTTGCTCAGGGACCATGTGTAAGGGAACTGTCAGGCACTTGGTCTGGAAGGTCCAGGGATGTGGCGTTCTTGGGTTGTCACCCAGGCTGAGGTAGGATTTTCAGATGATGTATCTGTCTTTGGGTCACCAGTGCTCCTGTCCTGTGAGTCAACCTAAGCTTGTTTCACCAAACTGGACTTGGATGCAATTGCTTCATTAGTCTGTCTTTGGTGCCCTGTGAGGGACGGGCAGACCTTTGTAAATGTCTCTCCAGGAAAAAGTCAACAATTGCAGGTAAAATAGAAGCATTCAGAATCATAAACGAGGCAGGGCTGTACGGATGATCTGACTGTGCCTCGATCTCAGGCAGAACATCTAATGAACTTAAAAGGTTCTGTGTTTCTTTTTAATGAGGTCTTGGACAGGTTCTCATTTCCCTACAAGTTTGCCTTGAAGGCAGTGACAGACTCGGTAAGCAGAGGAGAGCGTGGGTGTACAGACATCAGCGAAAGCCCTTCGCCACGCTAGAGATTTGAAAAGGTCCCTGCAATTGACTTTTCTAACAAAAAGCAATTGTTTGTGTATCTTATAGACTTCAGGTTTCAAGATATGTTAATAAATTCGATTTTATTTTAAAGCTTAGCTAAGACTGCATACTTAGTAAATAGCTAGTATATTGAATGAATCCTCTGAACTGCAGAAGTTACAAATTTGGGTGAGGGTAAAGTAGAACAGAATTATGTAAGAATAATTTCATTTTTAGGTTTTTTTTGTTTTTGTTTGTTTGTTTGTTTTTTGATATAGAGTTTCTCGGTAGCTTTGGAACCTGTCCTGGACTCATTCTATAGACCAGGCTAGCCTCGAACTCACAGAGATCTGCCTGCCTCTGCCTCCCAAGTGCTGTGATTAATGGTGTGCCATCACCTCTTCTTTTTCCCTCCTTCCTTCCTCTCCTCTCTCTCCCTCCCTCCCTTTCCTTCCTTCGCGCTTTCCCTCCCTCCCTTCCCCTCCCTCCCTCCCTCCATCCCTGGACTGGAGGCCTTGGGACCAGGGCCTCGCACGTGCTAGGTAAACATGCCACCCCCGAGCCACATCCTAACTCTGCTCTGACCTCCAATCTAACGCAGATCTC
Source organism: Microtus ochrogaster (assembly GCF_000317375.1). NCBI lineage: Eukaryota > Metazoa > Chordata > Mammalia > Rodentia > Cricetidae > Microtus > Microtus ochrogaster. The sequence continues at coordinate 1,580,593 of NW_004949127.1, read as the reverse complement.
ACTAGGTTGCTGATACTGACCTTGAACTTGGGATCCCCCTGCCTCAGTCTCTCAAGCAACTGGGTATCACAGGCTTATCCCATCAAGCCTGTCTAGAGTAATTTAATTCTTGACGAGTCAAGAATTCAATGTTTTGATACATCTCAAAGTTTGTACTTAATACACAATTAATTCAACATATGTTCACTGCTTTCATTCGGAAGACACTCATAATATTATTTATAAATACATGTGGTCTTTGCACTAAAAAGGAGGCGTAAGAGCCAAGGGTTCCGCCTTTAGTCTCAGGATTCCAACACTACTAGTCTAAATAACAGCACAAGAAAACTCAAGTTCAAGGTTCTGGGACAGTGAGATAAGGCCAGCGTGTGAGTTTTCAGAGGGAGCAGGCAGCTGTCAGCCCCCACCCCCCAGGCTGGTGAGGACATCTGGGGGTTCAGATATGCTTTCTGCTGTGGGTTGCCACTGTGTGGTGCCAGAGGCAGAGTGGCTGTAAACAGAAAGCTGAAAGTGCTCATGACCCACCAAAGAAAAGAAGGCACTTTTACTCATTTTCCATAAGACCATTAGAGGAGCAGGGAGAAGGAGGAGGGAGAAGAAGAAGGTGGAGCAGCAGCGAGGAGGATGTGGAGGAAGGGGGAGGAGGAGAAAGAAGGAGGAGGAGGTGGAGGAGGATGGAGAAGGATCAGGGAGGAGGAGGTGGAGGAAGGGGGAGGAGGAAAAAAAAGGACCCCAGCAGAGGAAAAGCAGAACTCAAAAGTCGGCACTAAGCATCCATAAAGTTCCTCACCAAAGCCCTCCAGGCCTAGACTGGGTTACGAGGTCGGAAGCCCGACTTTCTGATTGCTCACCTCCCTGCTGCCCGGAAGCCACGATAAACACACCCACTCTGAGGTCTACATGACTAATCAGGATTCAGGAATTATCAAGCACAGCAGACACACTGCCAAGCCATGAAAATGGATCATGGCCAAAGAGCTGAAAGTGTTTTCCTTTTCTCTTTCAATGTAAATTGACAGTTTGTTATTATATAAAAGCACAGGTGGGAGGCACAGCTATGATTTATGATCAATAGTGCGTAGAAGGGGGTAGAGCTGACAATCTGATGAAACCTGTGTGTTCATGTGCCCCTGCATGCTGCAGCAAGCATGTGTTCATGCATGTGTTCATGTGCCCCTGCATGCTGCAGCA
>NW_004949127.1:1571578-1579302 GCF_000317375.1 Microtus ochrogaster | reverse complement strand
ATGCTGCAGCACAGCATGTGTTCATGTGCCCCTGCATGCTGCAGCAAGCATGTGTTCGTGCATGTGTTCATGTGCCCCTGCATGCTGCAGCACAGGCATGAGAGTTGGGGACAGCCTTTGGCGTCGTCTCTAACTTTCTGCCACATGGGTCCCAGGACCCAGAACTCAGACTGTCCAGACTCAGGCAAACCCCTTGGCCCACTGAACCATCTTTCCATCTCAACAGTTGAAAATATTTTTTTTTTCCTTTTTGGAAGGGGGTGTTGAAGAAAGGGTTTGTTTCACCTTACGTTCCCATGATGGAGAAAACATGGAGGAAGGCTGTTGTTCACTGACCGCTTTCTTCAGAGCGGAAAATTTCAATGGTGGAATTTCAGCAGGGGTTCAGATCACCCACAGACAAATTAGTCTATCCTGAAGGAATTGAGAATTATCGGCATTCATGGTCCCTTGGGAAAATATTTTCTAGTTTCCCTCTCTGTTCTGTCTCTGTCTGTCTCTCCTTTGGTTGTAGGAAGGCTGTAGAGGCAGTTCAGAAGCTCCCACACAGCCCCCACCCATCCAACTTCCTCTGATATTAACAATTTCTGTCACCACTCCACGTTTGTCAAGAGCAAGATAGGAGTGCTAGAATGTTGCTGTTCGCTAACTGCCAGATTCTATTTGGATTTCAGGTTTTTTCCATGAATGTACTTCCATGTGTGATAGAATCCAGACGGCTGCACAGCATATAACCCGCTCTCTGTCAAACACAACCACATCAAGTTTTCACCCCACAAGAAGCCGCTTCTGTCGAGGTCATTGCCGCCTGCGCACTGCCAAGCCAAAGGTCCTTTCTCGGCTCTGGTTCCGTCAGCAGCTCCCTCCTAAAGGACTCCCCCTTCCTCTGTCCTTCCCAGCTCACTATCCACTTTATCGTCCCAATAGGCCGTACAGAGACCCCCAGGCTCATCCTCCATTCTCGGCTGATTTCTGCTGGATGTCTGTAAACCCTTCATTTGATGATGTCTTGGTATCTACCGCTGCTTCTCTCTACCTGCTCTTTGAAATCTATTTTTTTCACCCTTAACTTGCTGTATACTTAATAAACTTACTCACTTTAAAGAAAAGAACATTGGCCATCGGTCCTCCTCTGAACTCTACAGAATAGGTGTAACAGTAAGTGTGTATTGTTCATTTGTATGTGTTAGGCACCTTACATGCTTTATCTCATGTGTCTGATAATTGTCCTAACCGCTGTTGTACCGATAGGGTCACCGAGACTTATCAAGGCTGAGTCAGACAATACCGTTCACCTGAAATACAGCTGGGGGTGTGGGTCAATGGCAGAGAACTTGTACTCTTGTGCCTGGCATGCACAAGGTCCTGTATTCAATCCCTAGCACCATATCACACATACACACACACATATGCGTGCGCGCACGCATGCACACATGCACACACGTAGATGTAAGTCCTGACAGAGTGCAAACCTGCTTGAGTTCTTAGCCACTGTATTTCACACAGGTAATGAGAGAAACATTGCGTGTTGTTTGGAAATCCCCGGCTTTATGAGTACACATTTCTGGAATGAGTGTTGAGTGTATGCCGGCTCTTGGTCATTCCAGAAGGCTGAAGAGAGACAGAGGCAGTGAGGCAGGAGATCCTGGCTGTCAGAATGTCAGTCACTCTACAGGTGGATGTGTGCCTCATGTTTGCCTGGCTGGCAGTCAAGGATTCAAAGTCTTCTCTTAGCAGAAGTGTGGACAATTACACCAACTTATCCCACACAGAACTGTGATAACAGAATTCATAAGTCCCCTTGCCATCAGACAGAACGGATTCTGGAATTTGGAAGGGGTGCACTCTGCAAGTAGAGTTGAAATATTCACTCAGTTTTACTCATTTCAAGATACCAAGCTCCCCTCCCCAACCCCACCCCAACCCCCAGACAGGGTTTTTCTGTGTACCAGCCCTGGCTGTCCTAGAACTCGCTCTATAGACTAGGTTAATCTCGAACTCACAGAGATCCACCTGTCTCTGCCTCCCGAGTGCTGGAATTAAAGGTGTGCATCACCACTGCCCTGCTGGGACCAAGCTTTCTACACACGGCACTTCTGAGGTAAGGGCTACTCTCCTGGCTACTGGCCAGGCGACAATTAGGAGGTAAGCATCGCTGTGACATGGGTACCAGCTCACTTTATATTTCTGGTGGTTAAGTGCACAGTGGCAACCTGTTGACTTCTTGTCCAACGACTGAAGGACTGTTTGGGGAAGGGAGCAGCATAGTTCTGACTGTTTGCAGAAGCTCCGTGGAGCTGTCTGAAACGAGGGAGAGAAAGGGCCGGGGAAATGGGCAGATGGGAAAGCTACAGGCACAGCCTGGAGACTTGAGTTTGACCCCTGGAACCATATAAAAGGTAAGATTTGGTGGCAAGAATCCATAATTCCAGCACTCCCAAGGGACAGATCGGAGGCAGAGATAAGAGGCTCTCTTGGAAGCTTGAAAACCCACTAGCTTGTTGAATATCACATGGTGGCAGAAACAGAGAGAGCCTGCTTCAACAAAGTGGGGAGAGAAGCAACCCTTGAACCTGCTCCCCACCCCCGAGTAAATAAATGAATTTATATTTAAAAGATCAAAAAAGAACCAGTATTAAATTATGTCTGAGGGTGGCTGAATCACTGACCTCGAAGAAAGTCCTCGAAAAAATTCTTTAAAACTACAAGACAGGTATGGTGGTTGCCTAAAACCCCAGCACTGGAGAGGGTCCAGTATGATGGTCACAGCTGGTGAGAGTCCAGCATGGGGTACATGGAGAGTTCCAGGCAGCCTCAGGAGTAGCGTGAGACACCTCCAGAAAGAAGGGGGTGGGGCCGGGGGGGGGGGGAAAGGGGGGGGAAGTCTGTTGGTGGTGCCCTTTTATTGCCCCAGGCCCTGGGTTCAATCCCCCCCCCCCCCCCGCACTGCACAAACCAGGCCTGTGATACACTCTTGTTATCCCAGCACTGGGGGGGCAGGAGGATAGGGAGAGTAAGCCGGGGGCAGTTGGTACACAGGAGATGTCCTCTCTAAAAGAAAAATGCTGGGGAGAGGGAGGGGTGGGAGAGAGAGGGGAGGAAGAGGGAGGGGAGGGAAGGGAGAGAGAGGGAGGGAGGGGGATAGACAGAGGGAACATGAAATCGAGCTCCATTGATGGCTTTGAGCAAACGTGACACGTATATCAAGGGAAGTGAACCAATTTCAGACGAGACAGTTAGAAGCTGGGGAAACTTTAGCCCATCCATCCTTCCTGTGAACATGTCACACGAGGTGGAAATCTCTGCCTTTGAAACCTTTGTCTTTGGTAGCACCCCATGCATTAAGGCCCTGCTTCTAGGACCAGCCACGGGGAGTTTAGCCTGCCCCGCCCTTTCCCTCCCATCAGTTCTGAATGGGCAAGTCCCTTGATTTTGTGCCTACACATTCTCCAGGGTTTCCTTTTGGTGACACTCCACCTGTGACTCCAAGGTTGTCTTTCCGGTATTATGAAAAGCCAAGGCCATGGCGAGGTCAAGGTGAGGTCATGGCGAGGTTAGGGCAAGGTCACAGCTAGGTTCCAGACTGACCTGTTCGACTGCAGGCTTTTGGGACACGTCAGCCCAGGAGCAGCCGGTCCCACCCCATCTCCAGTCATGAATTTCTACTACATCAACTGTCTTTCCCATCTAGCTTTCTGCCACCTGTAAATGCGATAAGCCTGAGTGTTTATCCAAGTCTCATAAAAATGTTAAGCATCCCTGGGCCAACTTTCTAGAGCCATGGTTGTCATGCGTGAGTTCCTCCTGGTTGGCAAGACTCTGGGACGGATTCTTTTGGGATGTGACATTTAATTCAACCCTCTTGCTACCCTGTGAAACCCAGCACAGTTGTTAGACACTCCGCTTTGCTCACAGAGTAGACCCTACAAGCCTAGTTTTAAAATACTAGCCATGATCGGATCACCATCACTCACGCGTACAATCCTAGCGCCTGAGAAGTTGAGGCAGGAGAATTGTCCACATTTGAGGCCAGCCTGGACTACACAGCAATTCCCAGAGCAGGGCACAGGGCGACTTTATCTCCAAACAAACAAAATTCTGATTCTATGGCCCTAGGCTTGCTCCCTGGTGAATCTTTGCTTATGTTTCCTTATCTATAAATGGGTTGCTATTTTTATTATTGTTTATTTATTATTGTTACTATAATTGGGGTAAGGATCAAATCAATTGGGTACTTAACAAGACATTTGAAAGTCTTTTAACAACCTTATTTAAAAAGGAATGGTGATTTAGTGTGTACATATTTTGTTTGTTTTTGAGGCGAGGTCTCTGGTAGCCCAAGCTGGCCTTGAATCTCTAATCTTCCTTCTGCCTTTCCCAAATGTTGGGATTACAGACGTGGGCCACTATGCCATGAGAGTATACATAGTTTTTTATTTACAATTTTATTCATTTACTTTTTTCTGAAACATAGCCTCAGGTAGCTCAGGCTGGCCTCAACACCAGTTTCCCTGATTGCTGTGGGATATTTGATCACACTCTGAACCCTGAGTTTGTGTTTGCAATAATTAAATACAATTAACCTTGGGTCAGGAGGCTGAGTTAGTTCACAGAAAGTAATTATCATCAGAGGGCACCTGGGAGAGATGAGAGACACACCAGAAGTAGTAGGGAGGGATTGTGAGTGGCATTTTTTTTTTCAGAGCAAAAAGACAGGCTTTTAGGAAGGTACCAGCAAGGAGAGATGGTTAGCTAGTTGTGACCCAGCCACTCTGAGCTAGCAGGTTTTCACCCCAGCCTTTGAGTCTCGAGTCATAGGGATTTAGTTAAAGCTACCGTTAGCAGCAGCGACAGACCCGGTGCCTATAGGAGCAGGATTCCTGCCAGGCTTTGTCCTGAGTGGCCAGGCCACTGCCAGAGAAGCAGGCCGGTGACTGTGGAGTCGCAATTGCTGAAATAGCAGGAAGTTAGAATACCTGATCTTCCTGCTTCTGCCTCCCAAGTGCTGAGATTACAAATTTGAACCACCTCCCCTGGTTTCTCATTAATAATTTATAACTCGGATAATTTCAGTAAGTTGATGTGGTTTAAATGTGGACTTTTTGTGGTGATTCTGGGCTGACCCAGCGATCAACACCTCCTTCTCTTTCTCTTCCTGCTGGTCCTGTTTTCTGTTTTGTTTGCTTCTGAGTTAGGGCTCAGACGGGGAAGTCACTGGCAAGCTAGTAAGTAACTCTTGGGTCACTGAGCTCCGCCCTCCACCCAGAACTCACCATTTCTAAGTGCACAAAAACGCTCTTGGTGAAATAATTCCCAAGTCTGGCTGGGAATTCACTGAAAGCCGAGACCTCTGTTTTCTCAAATCTCCTTTTGATACTTGTGACATAGATATCTGTGATCTCCAAGAGTCTTCTTTGATTTTTTTTTTTTTGGTTTTTCGAGACAGGGTTTCTCTGTAGCTTTGGAGTCTGTCCTGGCACTCACTCTGTAGACCAGGCTGGACTCGAACTCACAGAGATCCGCCTGCCTCTGCCTCCCGAGTGCTGGGATTAAAGGCGTGCGCCACCACTGCCCGGCTAAGAGTCTTCTTTGAGACAGAGGCAAGTGCACGGGCACACGGCAAGTCTTCCCAAATCTAGCCGACCTTTCATAGGATTTATGATCTTAATTCATTTGGCACTCCCGGCGCTGTCTCCTCAGCTCCTAGCCTGGGTGTCCACTTCCCAGCCACAGCCACTGTGTTCTCCTTTGCAGTGATAGAGTTGACATCTATAAAGTACATGAGGGTGACTTGCAGGGAGGCACGGCAGCACACGTCTGTATTCTTGGTGCGTGGCGGAGACCGGAGGAACTGGGACAGGAGGATAGCTCTGAGTTCAAAGCCAACTTGCCCTGAGATTTAGGTTTACTAGGTCTGAGATGGGACCTGGGGATAAGCATTCTTAGAAACAGTTTGGAAGCCACAACCTTTGAGAAACAACTTATGGAGAGGGAAAAGGGGAAATAATAGCCGGGGCTGGGGATCTCTAGGTATCTGTTACCACGGCCTCTCTCTGTCTCTCTCTTTGGCATGGATCAAAGTCCTCCTGGGCTGTTCTTTTTTGGTGAGACGTAGCTTGTAAGAAGGGCTTTCGTCTAGCGTACTCACGAGCCTCAGCCATTCTGGGTTCTATCTTCTTGAACAGTTACGTAACCGTTGACTTTTAAAGACAGCTATTCACAGGCCAGCAAGATGGTTCGGAGGAAACAGGTACCTGGCACCAAGTTTGCTCAACACCCACAAGGCAGAAGGAGAGAAGTGGCAGCCACGGTTGTTCTCTGATGCAGCACCCCCCTGTAGTACACACACCCTGTCGGACCCCACACACCCACAAAATGAACTTCAAAACGTGATTTAAAATTTTTTAAAAATTATTCAGAAGTAGGGTGTGGTGGTGCATCCTTTGACCCCCAAGCACCTGGGAAATGAGGCTGGAGGATCAGGAGTTCAAGGTCATACTCAGCTATGCTATGAGCTTAAGGGTTTCAAGAGACTGTCCCGAAAAAGAAAAATAAGGAAGTCACTGTATAATAATAAAATAAAGTAGAGCTATCATTGTTAGATTTAACAAACCGAAAACAAATAAGAACTTTCAAAACAAAGCAAAACAGTAACAACAACAACAAAAACCGTACCAGAAAGAAACAAATAGTCATTGACCAGACTCTCAGCGGAAGCTCAGCAGCCAGCACCCCGTGAACAAAACCAGAGGCGAACTTAAACGGCCAAGCTGAAATTCTGTATCCAGCAAGGTTCTTCTGGGAGTGTGGACAAAATCAAGTCATTCGTATTTTATTTTTATAGTGCTTTTATTAGCACATTAATCACACAGAATAATAAATATACGTAATAAGAATGGGTTTCATTACAACATTGTCATAACCCCCTCATGTCCCCTTTCTCCAGTGTTGGGAAGACAATCTCAACAGCTCCTCTTTTTTTATTTTTATTTTCTGGTGTCCCAGGGAGCCTCCTCTCCCAGATGCCTATAGCCTGAGGCTGCTTGCCTGTGGAGATTGGGCAACCCCTCCACTAATGCAGTACATGAGGAACTTGTTGAGCTTCTAGGTTGCTGTTCCTAGGCAGGGTTTTCAGACCAACACAGGATACCCAGAGTGACACCTGAACAGGTCTAGAAGGGTGCGGAGAGATTGGCCTGATGAAGACACGGAGGGAGGAGGGGCCTTTCCACAGAGGGATCAGTCCTGACCTGCTGGGAAGTCAGAGTGGATGGGAGAGGGTGAGGAAAGCCATGGAAAGGGAGTGGCCAGCTGGGGTGGGAAGCGAGGTCAACACGGGGAGGTCCTTAGACTGGCTTCCCACGCAGGCGCAGTCACGGGCACCGTAGCAGGATCACAGGAGCCCCGTTGTGGAAGGAATGAGTGGGAAGACTCAGCTCTGCTGGAACCCTGGAGTGGACAAAAGGGTCGTGACCTGAGGAGGTGTGGGAAGCAGAGCTGAGCAAACTTAGTATCCACTGACTCAGAGCGAGGGCCATTGACAGATTTCTAGTTTTCGCTAATAATGTTGGTTGCCAAAGAAAGCGGGGAGGGGTCAACCAAGTAGGCTGAAGGGTGGAAATAGCAGGAAGCTCAGGGTGGGATATCTCAGGGTGGGATAGCTCAGGGTGGGATATCTCAGGGTGGGATAGCTCAGGGTGGGATATCTCAGGGTGGGGGATATC
>NW_004949127.1:1567870-1570626 GCF_000317375.1 Microtus ochrogaster | reverse complement strand
GGGTGGGATAGCTCAGGGTGGGATATCTCAGGGTGGGATAGCTCAGGGTGGGATAGCTCAGTGTGGGGGATATCTCAGGGTGGGATAGCTCAGGGTGGGATAGTTCGGGGATAGCCTAGAGCATCCAAAGTCCTGAGCTCCATTCTCAGCACTACAACACTAAAGAGAAGCCTTCTTACCGTTTTGGCTGTCTTCCTGCACCAAGATCACTTTCTGTCTGCTGCATAACTTGACCTGTGTTACAGCTTAAATTAGAATATTGGATCTTGCAATAGTTGTTCGGGAACAAGAGACAAACAGAGCATTCTATTAGAATATCTGACAGACAAGTCTTGTACCTGGATCCTAATTAAAGACGAGTTTGCACAGTCTTTAATCTACCACGGAGCCCTGACGGCAGTGTCTGCACTCTTCTCAGATGAGAAGGAACTCGCAGAATTAAAAAAACACTGCTCTCGAAATTTTTTTCATCTACCATTGTTCAAATAATGTATTTTGAAAGCTTCTGACATTTTGAATACCAAATCATACAACTTTTAGCTTTGAAGGAGACCTTAGCGGGCCTTTAATCCAAGCCGTTACATTTCCTGGGGACTCAGAGACTCCAGAGGCAGGCACCACACCGTGGCCCTTCCCCAGCTAGCACCACCTCCCTTCCCTGGCCCTCCAGCCTTCCTCTTGGAGGATTTAAAGTTTTGAGATTATATAGATTTAAACAGCCCAGCTCTCTAAGTGAAAGATTTATATGGACTCATGAATATCATGAAGCTATCTGCCAGTAGACTAGAACAAAAAGCTGGGGCCGGAGAGATGTTTCAGTGGTTAGGAAGGCTCACTATAGCCAGGCATGGTAGCACACACCCACAATTCCAGCACTCAGGAGGCAGAAGCAGGCTAATCTCTGTGAGTTCAAGACCAGCTTGTTCTACATAGCAAAGTCCAGGTCAATCAGGGCTACCTAGTAAAACCCAGTCTTTTTTTTTTTTTAAAACAAACAAAAAACAAAACAAAACAAAAAACCTCACAAAACAAAACACAAAGGAGCCAGTTGAAACTCATGTAACTGGTAGTTCTTAGGGCCTGATAAGCTGCCCCAAGTCCCACACATAGCAAGACAAGAGTAGACCCACACATCTGCCTACAATCTGCACGGGAGATAGGAAGACCTCTGGGATTTGCTGGCAGTCAGCCTAGCCAAAAAATGTGAAGTTCAGGTAGAGACCCTGCCTCAAAGGGATAAGGCAGAGGAGGAGCTGACCGTGTCCTCCTCTGACTTCTGTGCACGTCTGAAATCATCTGTACACGTGTGTGTAGGCCACACACACCACTCTCTCCTCTGCCATCACCTGAGAGAGTGCTCACCTGTACATATAGAAACATGCTATACCACACACAGGGACATACTTGAACAAGCCCAGAAATGCACACATACACACACAGGAACAAGCACACAAATACACACGCAGGCACATACCCCACAGGCACAAGCGTGCAAACACACACACGGCCAAGAGTGATTAAGATTTTTCTTTTGCCTTCTGTGTCCCAGTCCTCTTGCAGGGTGTGTTGTTTGGAGTCCTAGCAGGACAGACCCAGAGGACGGGACCCTCATGTCACAGTGCCTCTGTCAGCAAGCAAAATCAGAGAGACTCCAGTAAATATGAAGTTTAGACAAACAACAAATCAGCTATCTGCATGAATACGTCCTGTACATACTTATATTAAAAGGAGTTTATCTGTAATCTGCTTGTCATTGGGAGTCTTGTAGCTTACAAGGTAACCTTAATCTTGTATGTTTGGGGAGGAGGGCACTATTGAGTATGTTTAAGCTCTGAACTGCACCCCCACCTCTTGGCTTTTAGTGATGTGGGATGGCCTTCTGTGTATGTGTTGGTTTTAATAGTTGATAACTAAAGCTGTCTCAGACAATGCCTTAGCAGTGTAAAGCCAGGCACAAAACCCAGAGTTATAGAGAGCGAGTAGGCGGAGCCAGGGAGATACCATGTAGCTGCCCAGAAGACAGATGCCAGAACCTAATCCAGTAGGCCACAGCCTCGTAGTGATACACAGATTAATAGAAATGGGTTAATTTAAGATGCAAGAGTTGCTTGATAAAATCCTGAGCTAATAGGCCAAGCAGTGCTGTAATTAATATACTTTCTGTGTGATTATTTGGGTCTGGGCAGCCAGGATAGGAAGAGTCTACATAGTTTACACTTTAGAAATAGAATTTTCCTATACAGCCCAGGTCAGCCTTGAATCCATTGTGTGGCCCAAGCTAGAACTCAAGAGCTTGTCTCTCAGCCTCCTGAGTGCTGGAATTCCAGACACGTGCCTCTACAGTTGGCTGTAGCCTTAATCTTGAGATAAAGTCTGCAGACCTCATTTGTGTGAGACCATCTCACAGTGTAGCTCTGAGTGACCTCGAGTTCACAGAGACCGAGGCCTCTGCCTCCCAAGGACTGGAATTAAAGGCCTGTGACACCACACCTGGCTCAAAACGACGACTTTTAAGCACTGTGGCTCACGCCTTTAATCCCAGCAGAAGTAGGTGGGTCTCTGTGAGTTCAAGGCCAGCCTGGTCTAAAGAGTGAGTTCCAGGACAGCCAAGGCTACACAGAGAAACTCTGTCTCCAAAAACCAAAAAGAGAAAGAAAGAAAAAAAGAAAGAAAGGAAGGAAGGAAGGAAGGAAGGAAGGAAGAAAGAAAGAAAGAAAGAAAGAAAGAAAGAAAGAAAGAAAGAAAGAAAGCCGGGC
>NW_004949127.1:1559505-1567770 GCF_000317375.1 Microtus ochrogaster | reverse complement strand
CAGAGCTAGTTCCAGGACAGGCTCCAAAGCCACAGAGAAACCCTGTCTCGAAAAACCAAAAAAAAAAAAAAGAAAGAAAGAAAGAAAGAAAGGGAGAAAGAGAGAAAGAGAGGAAGAAAGAAAGAAAGAAAGAAAGAAAGAAAGAAAGAAAGAAAGAAAGAAAGAAAGAAAGAAAGAAAGGCAGTTAGTGAGGCGCCCAGCGGAAGAGTTGAGGAGGTAAAGATGCTGGAGGCCAACTCTGGCGTGAGCTCAGGTCTTGGGACCTACATGGAGGAAGGAGAGAATAGACTCCAGGAAGTTGTTCCCTGCCCACAAATACACACTGGGTACACCCCAAATCCCCAGCACACACCAAATGATAGATTAACATGTAATTTTTAAAAAAGCAAAAGAAACAAGTGAGGTAGCCAGAGGTAGCACATACCTCCCCTCCCCCACAGAGGTAGCTAGCTGCTGCCTCACACAATAGAAAAACTTGAACATTCTGGAATCTTCTTGGTGCAGAAGTGAAGGCACCTTCATGGGAAGCCTCTGCCACCCCTTTCCTGGAAAGCCGTGGTAAATGTCAGACTGAGACTTCACAAGATCAGCCAGCCTGGCAGAGGGCGGCAGGTCCAGAGACAGTGTCTGCAGCCCCTAGGTGCTGAAGCAGGAGGCCCTCCCCTTTGTCTCTGACAGTACAGACCAATTTTGAAGGCACAGAGCTGGGATCCATTATATAATCAGTGATTTAAAAACCGAAGCAAAAACGTGGGATAACACAATACTGCACCATGGAAAGCCATTTAAAAAAGAAAAGATCCATCAAGAAGAACTCACTCACCCTGGCGTGAGGCCGTGATCCTTCCCTTAAGCCCCAATTAAGGAGAGGCTGAGTGCTGAAGACTCACACGCAGCGGGAGCCCCCTCACAGCACCAGGGCTGAGAGAGAAGGCTGAGGAGATGCCAGCATATTGGCAGAGTGGAGCTGCGCTCAGCGGTAGGAAGATGGCATGTCAGTATTCACCGTGTAAGTGCTTTTCAGGTTTGCCCACAGCTGCTGCACGGTGACAGAGCTGTGAGCCTGGGACTGAAATCACCTACCGGATCACTGAGACAGCCTTAGCAGAAGTGGCAGCAGCGTTCAGCTGGCCGCGGGAGAGGGACACACTTAATTAACCGACAGACTATAAGATATATGGGGTTGCAAACATATTTATTTGCAAAGTCACACCTACAGCTCTGGACAAGTTTCCTTAGAGTAATCATGGTGTTCGAAACAGAGGTCCATTTACAAGACATTGGAGTCTAATGGGGCTTTTGTTTTAATATGCAATTTGTTAGTAATACTGCACAGAATTTAAAAAAAAATATATAGAAATCCAGGATTTAAGAACTGGGTGTGGCCGGGCAATGGTGGTGGTGCACACTTTTAATCCTAGCACTTGGGAGGCAGAGGCAGGCAGATCTCAGCGTGTTGGAGGCCAGCCTGGTCTATCAAGCAAGTTCTAGGACAGCCAGGATTGTTACACAGAAGAACAATGTCTCAAAAAAAAAAAAAATCAAAAAACTTGGTATGCAGAACTGTGTATGTAGTCCAGTAGGTTTCTTGCCTCCATATGTTCAAGACCTAACATCTTCAAGCCATAGAACTATGAAAAAGAAAGAAAATAAAGCCAAGATATGGTGGTAGTAAGAGCCTAGTTACCTGCAGGAAATCGTATTTATCTACTACGGCCAAAAGCATATTGACCAACTGTGGAGTAGGTTTGCTTTCTGAAGTTTTAGTTAAGGAATTGTCTTCGTCAGTGTTCTATTACTGTGAAGAGACACCATGACCACAGCAACATTAACAGTTATAAACATTAACTGGGGCTGGCTTACAGTTTAGAGGTTTAGCCCATTATCACGACAGGGAGCATGGTGGCACCCAGACAGACATGGAGCTCGAGAAGGAGCCGAGAGCTCTACATCCTGATCCACCAGCAACAGGGAAAAAGAGAGCCTGGCTTGGGCTTTTGAAACCTCCAAGCCCATTCCCAGTGACACACTCCCTCCAATAAGGCCACACCTCCTAACCCTTCTCAAGTAGTGCCACTCCCTGATGACTAGACATTCAAATTTATTAGCCTATGGGGGCTGTTCTCTTTCAAACCACCACAGGAACCCAGTGGTATTTGAGTGTCCACTGTGGATGGACCAAATATTTTGCTGCTGTTTTTGAGATGGGATTGCACTCATCTCAGACTGACCCCACCCACTTGCTATTATGCAGCTCAGGATGACATAGAACTTCTAACCCTCTGGCTCCCACCTCCTGAGTGTTTACAGATGTTCACATCTACCATACCTACCTCGTGCAACAAGCCCAGGCCCTGAGTGTGTGAGGCAAGCACCTTGCTAACTGAATTATACCACAGGGCTTTGTTGTTGTTGTTAACTGATTTTTTTTCTTTTTAATTTTATTTAAATAGCATTTCTTTCATTTATTTTACATACCAACCAGTTTCCCCTCCCTCCTTTCCTCCCGTCCCCTCCCATCTCCCACCTACTCCCCTCCCTATCCGCTTCTTCTCCATCTCCATTCAGAAAGGGGAACACAGGAACTTTGTTTTAGTTTTTGCGTTTGTTTGGTTTCTTTTTTTTTTTTGTTTTTCTGAAATGGTTTCTGTGTGTAACAGCCCTGGCTGTCCTGGAACTCTCTTTGTAGACCAGGCTGGCCTTAAACTCACTGAGATCCTCCTGCCTCTGCCTCCTGAGTGCTGGGTTTAAATGTGTGCTCCATTACCACCCAGCAACCACAGGAGTTCTTGACGAACTTATTTAAATTCTCCTCTCTTTTCCTTTTTTAAAAATTTAATTTGTTAGATTATTACTGTTTGCTGTTAGCATGTGTGTACACACTGGTGTCACCGTGCAGGCATGTGGCAGTCAGGGGACAGTCTGTAGAAGTTGCTCCTTTCCTTCTACCTTTTGTGGATTGAATTTGGGTCATTGTCCTTTGTGGCAGGCATCTTCGCCTGCTGAAGCATATTGCTGTGGGGCAGCTGAGACCCATGGGGAGCAGAAAAGAGAGATGCTTAACTGGGGTGAGAACTGGGGTGGAAAGAGCGGAGAACCCCAGGGGAGACTGGCGAGCCTTGCCCCAGCGGGAGCACCACCCTCCAGTGGGAGCACCACCCTCCAGTGGGGATGGGTACTGAGCTGCCCGCCTGCTCTTCCCTCAGGAAGAGGGAAGGACCTTGCTTTGGCATCTGCCCTAGGACTTCAGTTAGTTTGGCTCTGCTTTTATCTGCACTTGAGACATCTTACTAAGTAGCCCAGGCTAGACTGGAGCTTGAACTCCTCCAGCCTCAGCCTCCAAAGTTCCAGGATTCCAGGCATTTACCAATACACCTAACTCTGTTTTTGCTTTGACTGAAGGATTAAAACTTAATTTGGATGACTAATGGATGAATGGTTTTTGTTCACACGGGCCCCAAAGGCTGCTGTGTCTCTTTACCAGGCTGCCTCTTCTGTTGGCTTTGGGCCTCTTGCCCTTCCTTCAGATTGGGTCTCTCTTCCTCTGCTCTGGTCCTTGTTCTCACAATCCACCTCTTATCTGTTAACTTTGCTGATATTTGAACCCAGTCTCAGCTACCTGCTGACTGAAGGCCAGAGAAGAACTATTTCACAGACGTGTCCTCAACTTCACCATAGAATGGCAGAGTTAGCTATTCCAAGTGAAGGAGGGGATCATGGATGATGGAAGTGAGGGGCTCTCTCTCTGTGTATGTGGAGAGAGAGAGAGAGAGAGAGAGAGAGAGAGAGAGAGAGAGAGAGAGAGAGAAACTGACTGTGCTTTGTTAGGTTACCAAGAATGTGGACACCTGGCCAGCTACTCAGCAAGACAGTGGCTTCCAGGGGCAGAAAAACAGAAACTCTCTGCTTGGCTGTTCATCTCTGGGGTTCAGCGGATCCGTGCTCTGGCTAACTGACTGCTCCTGGCTGCCTGTTCTGGATAATGAATCCCATGACTAGGAGAAGGAGACAGGCTCATGCCAGACTTTGGTCCACATAGGAATGTTCTAGTAAGTGTACCGTCCACTTTAAGGCACTCCTGAACCGCATCCAGGCATCAGTGGGGCAGAGCAGCAGCTCCTGCTAGTTCAGTTTGGTGGCGTCTGAGGACCAGGAGAGAGAATAGAACAGAAAGCAGATCTGTCCCCTTCTAAAAGTTTGTTTTTCCCCGGTGATCCACCTCCCTGTGAAATCCTCTCCTGCCCCCCCCCCCCATGCTCTGAGGAAAAGCACGCTTTTGTTCTTCAGGTTATGAGAAAACAGGACAGGGAAGTTGCAGGAGCACTGCCGACTTTCAGTGAATACCTGGCTCCAACCTCCTGTGTATCAAAGAGAAAAATACATTTTAGCTTGACAACTCCGCTCCCAAAAAGAGCAGATCTCAGTGAAAACAGCTCTCTCCTAATCCCATGAGAAAATCTGCGACGAGCTGTTTGCCAAGCTAATCTCACTAAAGTTTTATGGTTGCTTAAATCATACTGGTGCGGTGAGTCTTGTTCGTCCTGTTTTCTCAAGTCACTAAAACCAGCAAGGGTTTTCCTGGGCACAACGGTTTAGAGCAATCATTCCCCAACTTCCTTGGCATGTGCTCCCAGGGATCTGTGAGTTGAAAGGTCACAGCCCTTCATCCCCTAACTCACGAGTTTTACTGGATTTTGTCTTACCCCGTGCATGGACCTGTGTGGCTGTTCCTTGGTGGGACTTCTTAGAACATTAAAAGAAAAATTTCTTTTATGTGTCTGAGTGTTTTGCCTACCTGTATCTCTGTGTACCACATGTGTGCCCGATGCCCTTGGAGGTCAGAAGAGGGTGTTGGATCCCCTAAAACTAGAGTTACAGATGGATGTAAGCCACCATGTAAGTGCTGGGGATTGTACCCAGGTCCTCTGGAGAAACAGATAATGCTTTTAACCTCTTAGCCATTGTTTCAGCATTTCCACGATAGCACCCCCCCCTTCTTTTTCTTCCTCTAGCTGCTGTCTATTCTTCTCTGAACCATCTGAAAGACAACCGGTTATGGGCATCATGGTGCTTTTATGGCTAAAAAGTTCACCAACAGTTTCCTAAGAACACGGATCTTCCCAAAAGAGTCGTAGTCAAGACATCAAATTAGAAAATTTCACTCCAACACCATCCTTTGAGTTCATATGTGTTTGTCCATCTAAGCTGGAGACCTCCACAAAGCCCCAGAGCTCAGAACTCAACCCCCTCCTCTGGGACATCCTTCTCTGTCAGGATGTAGACCTCAACACATCCCAGGTGTCCTTGGCCCCGCAGTTGCCCTTCTTCCGGCCTCCATGAATTTCTTACCCACATGTTTACACCTCCAACCTCTGCTTTCTCCCAATCTTCAGGCTCATTCCTGGCTGCCCAAACCTGAATAATCACACAGAAACTCTATTAGTTGCAACACTGTTTGACCAATAGCTTAGACATCTTTCTAGCTAGCTCTTGCATCTTCCATTAACCCATAATTCTTGTCTGTGTTAGCCTTGTGGCTTGGTACCTTATACCAGTGAGGGATTCTCATCTTGCTTCCTCTGCATCTGGTTAATGACTGTAGACTGAGCCTTTCCTCTTCCCAGAATTCTCCTATTCTGGTTGCCCCGCCTATACTTCCTGCCTGGCTACTGACCAATCAGTGTTTTATTAAACAAATACAAGTGACAAATCTTTAACGTCTACAAGACCATTGTTGCACAGTATCAATCCATCTCTTTCTTGATCTTCTAAGCTAGATGCCCCCTGTGGGCATCCTCCACAGCTACTGCACCCCTCAAACTCTGCCAAGTGTGCTTCCTGTGGGGCTTTGGAGCCTTTTCTCCAGTTTGTCCCTGCGGCGAACTCCTCGACCAGCGAGAAAGAACGACCACGACACGAGGATTCTTCTCAGATCACGCTTTACTGGAGTGCACTTGGTTGAGAGATAACATGAAGCGAAGGGGCCCGAGAGCACTAAGGCAGCTGCTTATATATGGAGTTGGCACATGGGTTGCCCTGTGATTGGTTGCCACCATCAGCTGACACCAGACTGCATCGAGATAGGCCCAGGGACCCCCATTCACCGCGCATGCGGGAAGTGGGGGACAGGCAGCTCTCAAAGGCATCGCCAAATATGGATTATAACCGGCAAGACAGGATGTGGTGCCATCTTGCAATGGCGGTCCTGTCTGGCTCCCTGCATGTCCCGTTGGTGCCTCCTCTTTTATCTGGACCACACAGCTTCTGGTACCAACTCTCTGGACATTCCTGCTCTGTTCATCTTTCCTTCCTGGTGAAGCCAGCCTTTAAATTGTGCTTTCCCTGGGAGCCACAGCTCTCAAGCAAAAGCCAGATCCTTCTCCTACTCTGTAAAAGCTGCCAACTGTGCCCCTTGGTACAGAACAGAGTCCTACCTTCCTAGCTGGGTGTCCAAGGCTTGCGTGTTCTCGCCCTGGACTCTGCCTTCTGTTACTTCTAGCCTTGTATGCTTAAAGAGTAACAGACATTTCTGGAGTGTGGTTTTATATGTCTGGATTTCTATACACAACATTCCCTGTGTCTAGAATGCACTTTTCCTTCCTTCACATAGGATATATTCATACGGTCGCTGGTGAGCAAATGCTGTCTGTCAAGGGTACTCTGTGTTCCTCAGACCAGCCTCAGGCGATGGAGACACAACACCCAGAGGGAACGTCTTCCTGAACATCCAATTAAAACCTCATTTCTTAAATTTCCCACTAACTGCCCCCTTCCCAACCCCACCATCTGCACCAGAGACTAAACATCAGTTTCTTCATCTATAAAACGCGGATAGTAGCCCTGCCTGGTGGTCTACTGGGGAGGTTAAATTTAACATTAGCATGGCCCCCACAAAAGTTAATCCCTTGAGGAAAGGGGCACCTACCCAGTGTTCTTTACCAAGGCCTAGATAGCACCAGTCCTCTATGTGGAAAGTGCTCAACACACTTGAACTAGATGAGCAAGTGAATGGCCTAGAGGAAGTTGTAGATCAGTGGAGAGTGGGCCCTTGTCTTAGTCCCTCTTCTGTCGCTATGAAGAGACACCGTGGCCGTGGCAACTCTTCTAAAGGAAAGCATTTAGCTAGGGCTGCCTTACAGGTTCAGAGGTTTAGTCCACTATCATCATGGCAGGAAACATGGTAGCATGCAGACAGACATGGTGCTGGAGAAATAGCCGAGAGTTCTACATGTGAATCTATAGGCAACAGGAGGAGAAAGGCTTTGGGCTCGGTGTAGGTTTCTGAAACCTGAAACGACACACTTGCTCCCTTCTCTCATGTCCTGGTCACCGTGAAGTGGGCAGCTTTCTGTTCTACCTCACATTCCATCCTGTGATATGTTGTCAGTTCACGTGTGATCCGTACCTGTGCATGTGGCCCTGCAGAGGCTCAAAGCTGATTCTGGCTGTCTTCTTTGATCATGCATTTATTTATGGAGGCAGGTTCTTGCTGAACCCGGAACTTACGGGTTCTGGCCAGCCTAGCTAGCCAGCTTGCCTCCTGGATCCCCTGTGTCTGCTTGGCGCCCAGCCTGCAAGCCCTGCTCGTTTTAAACATAGATTATGACGATCTAAATGGCCATCTAAAATGCTATCCTCATGCCTGTGTGACAAGGCTGTATCCACAGGGCCTTCTCGCCAGCCCCTTGATATAGATTTTTACCCTGTATTCTTTCTTCATTTCCGGCGTGAGCCCTACCAAGCACATGGGCTTGGAAGTGACAGTGACCGTGTCGTGGTTGTCAGCCCTTGGGTGAGCCGCTTCATCTGCCCAGATTGAGTTTTCTCATCACGAAATAACTAAGGTCCCCATGGGACTGTCCGCCGAATGCAGGAGCACAGCAGGGCTACCCTGTCAGAGGGTAGTGGCTCAGCAGGTGTAAGCTTTCCTTTCCCATTCCAAAGCACCTGAGTAATATCAGGAATTATTATATTATAATCCACGTCTATTATCAACCTCCCCTCCCCTGCTAAAGAGAACTCATTCCTGGCCTGTCAGCTCTTTTCTGCCCTCTGATGTCTGGCTGAACTAATTTGGGGCTTTCCCACTGGAGACTTCAGAAAGGGGTGCAAGGGGGTACTAAGGGGGCTGGTGAGTCAGGGTGTGTGTGGGAGCAGAATTGTAAGCTCTCAGGGAGTGTCTGGCTTGCGGGGGAACAATGGAGGGAAGAGGAGGATGAGAAAAGTCTAGTGTGTCCTCATGCCATGGTGTTTGGGAAAGTCTAG
>NW_004949127.1:1548520-1558419 GCF_000317375.1 Microtus ochrogaster | reverse complement strand
ACACACACACACACACACATACACACACACACACACACACACACACACGCACCACATCATGTGTGTGGCGGCCAGAGGACAGCATGCAGGAACCAGTTCTCTCCATTCGCCCTGATGGTTCCAGGGACCTGTTGATGTGTGCGCCTCTCCTGTCTTCTTTTCTGTCTTTGCGCTGTTGGGAATCAGACTCAGCTCTGCACACAACTAGGCAAGTATATTAACACTGAGTTACACACCCAGACTTTCAATCTTGTTTGGTGGATTAGTCAATCGGTTGGCTGTTCTCGGGTCCAACAGAGTTCCATCTCACAAGGACTCGGTACCGCTTAGTATATCCATAACATGCAGACATCTTCCTAAGCTGGGACTTAACAATTCACGTTTTTAAATTTTTTTTTTTTGATTTTCGAGACAGGGTTTCTCTGTAGCTTTTGGTTCCTGTCCTGGAACTAGCTCTTCTAGACCAGGCTGGCCTCACAGAGATCCGCCTGCCTCTGCCTCCCAAGTGCTGGGATTGAAGGCGTGTGCCACCACCGCCCGGCACGTTTTTAAATTTTAATTTTGTTTGTTTGTTTGAACAATGTCTTACTAAGTAGCTCTGGCTACCTCTCACCTCAGACTTCCAAGTCTGGGCTTACGGACGGGTGCCACCGCCATCAATCAGTTTTTGTCTTCCTAGGGCAGAAAGAAATGTGGCAAGAACGAGCATGAGCATGCGCACACGGGGAAAACACCTGAGCCCATACGCTCCATAGAAAGTGTATTTTGGAACAGTCCCCAGATCACCTGGAGCGCTCCTAGGCATCCCTGTCACAGGCAGGTCACACCTGTGAAGTGGTACCACCTGTGAGGAGAGAGCAAGGCACACTGGCACAGAGCACCCGCTTGGCCTCGCGTGGGGCAGAGAGCGAGCGAGTGAGCACGCGCACATGATGCACGCTCAGTTGGTCCTTTGGAAGGTTAAGCCTCAAACACATCTCCTGCAAAGACTTGCTAGTCCATTTTGAATCCTTAGGTGTTATTACTTTTCTACCTGACGAAAGCAACTTCAGGAAGGAAGGACTTGGTTTTGCTCAGAGCTTGAGGAAGACTGTCATGGCAGCTGGAATGCAGGGTGCTTGGCACACTGCATCCACAGTCAAGCAGCAAGACGGGAAGGCTGATGCTACTCAACTGGCTCTCTCCTTTCCTCTTTGTTATTCAGCCAGGCACCCCAGCTTACAGGGTGGTGCCACCCACATTCCGTTAGACCTCTCTGGAACATTTCACAGACATATGGCAGAATGCCTTCTAGGGGGTCCTCTGCTCAGTCAAGCTGACAGAGGCGATGAGCTGTCACACCTCATCTGTCTTGTTTACCGTGTAAGCAGCTGTATGACATGGTGACCCTGTGGGGAGCAGTGAGACCCCAGATCCTGAATTTCTTGTAATCCCCTGATCTGAGTGCCTACAGCTGCTCTGAGCACGAGACCTTCAGGAGTTCCTGATGGCAGGAAAGTGGTTTCTGGTGGGTTTGGCTGGGGCTTGGCTATCTCTATATAATCTGCCCCTGAACACAAGAAAGGGGGCATTCTTGGGGAATTCAAGGATGACCCGTGTCATTGTTTCTCTCTGTGTGTTTTAACCTCCAGCCCCCTTGCCTGAAGCTCGCGAACTGGGTGCCAGCGCACAGAGCGCAGACACGGGGGCGCGGTGCATGGCACCCTATTATAGCAACCCTGCAGCTAATGGCTGGGGGTAATCATGCTCCTTTGGGAGAATGTCTCCATAAAAAGTTTCAGGGATTTTACGAAACAAACAACCCCACCCTCCTCCGTGTGACAGGTGAAGCCAGAGTTTGAGTCACAGGTGGCAACAGAGCCGGACTCTCTCCCGGTTTAGGCTTAACCTCACAGACATCCTGGAAATGTGTAGCTTATTTATGGCATTTCTGTTGTGTGAACACTGCTTCCAGGCTTCAGGTGTTACCCCAGAAAGGAGGATCTGTGTCTCTGGACAGGAGGTTAGCCAGATGACTTCAGGAATCCCCGAGGGCCCTGTGTTCTCCCATGAAGGATGGCATTGGTGACCCCGCTCCTTATCTTCCCAAGTGGCCACCAGTTCTTGCGCTGGAGCCTTTGCGCTCGTCTGAGGGGGAACTAGAAACGCTGACTGCCCCGTCCGTCTGTTAGGCTGAGTCCTGCAGTTATTACACCCTCGCACTCCTTAGGGTTCTACAAAGATAAAGGCAAAGGAAAGATGCTCTGAAGAAAATAGAACGGTTTCTGATTCCATCAAATGTCACCATCGCTTTCGAGCCTGGAACAGTCGCTCCTGTGGCCAAGCGGCTTTTGTTTCTCTTCCCGTTTTGAATATAAACTGGACGGATGCCTTTACAAGGCAGGTGAGCAGGAAAGCAGGCTTGGTTTCCAGTTCTCCTGTGTAGATAGGAAGCAATGAAAGCATTCTTTAAAAATATCTGTGAATATGCCCAGAGGTTAGCGAAAAATGAGAGCATTTGACGAAGGCAAATAATACCAGCTTTGTGTGTCCTCCCCCGGAAGTGCTCTGAGCTCAGAGTCGAAGCTGGAGTTATTTTCTCCAATACCCTAAAAGATGGCATCAAATAAAAGACAGAGAGTCTTTGCTCCGACCTAGAAAAGTTCTGTTTGCCAGCACACAGAGGGACTCCTCAGTTAGCTGCAGGCACCTGAATATTCAGGAAAAAGCCTCTGTAGAGCTAGAGTAGTAGTGATAAGAACCAAGCACTTAACTATTGCCAGCTAAGGAGAGGCCACGGGGGGGGGGGGGACCCCTCGGCCCTAACTCAGCTTACACACCGCCATGCCGAGATCCAGCCATCCGAATTTTCAGGCCACAGTTAGAAGAAAGGCAGAACGTTTGAAAAGGGAGCGTGGAGCAAGGGTCAGATAACAGAGATGGCAGCTGGAAAAGAGTCAAAAACAAACATGTTTAAACATCATTTAAGAATGGATACGTGTCCATTAAAAATAGAATACGTCTTGAAGACTTATTAGCCGAAACTCTATGACCCATGAAGAAAAGGTGGGGTCCCATTCAGCTGCCTTAGTGGAATAAAGAGGGGTGGTGGGGACCCCTGAGGTCTTCATTCGGAAGGTGGCTACAAGCCTGAGCAGCAGGCAGCAGAGCCATCCCCTGAGGCAGGGTGGGGGAGTATGTGACATTGGTCCACAAGGAAGGGTTCTCAGGGCCACCATTCTGGTGCCGTGCCAATGAAGAGCCCAGGCGCTGGCTTCCTCCCTGACTCATTGTTGATGGGCAGCTGCTGGCTTCTCAGTGCTACTCCAATAAAAATTGGGGAGAAGCTCCTCAAGGCTTGGCGGGGAGCCCCAAGAGCCTTTGATGGCAGATTCTGAAGCGAGGCTTGGCTTCCTAACAGGGCAATCATCTTCCAGGTCACCCTGTGTACAGACGCTACCACACACCTTTTGGAGACAAGGTGATTGACAGGAATGCTACACACAGCATTCAGGGTCTTGGGACAGGTCAGCGTAGTTGTGAAAAATGGGCCTGAGAAAAGAACGTCTTACATGTCCAGCCTTCTGAGGTTGGTCATCACTAAACTCCAGCTGTGGGGACAGTTTCCCATTGACCTTTGTTGCTTGACCTTCCCTCTCCCATAAGACACTTGACGTGTATGTAGGCTCAGAGTCGGCCTCATGGACCCTCCCTCCCGTCCCTGCTTCTCCAAGACCAGCATTACCAGCCCAGGCCGCCGTGCCTGGGTTTTCAGTGGCCCCTGAGATTGAACTCGGGTCCTAATGCTTGTACGTTAAGTACATTACCAGCCGAGTCTCTCCTCAGTCTCTTCGCTGCCCTTTTTGAGAAATGTTGTAGCTCAGGCTAAGCTCAGATTTGAAAGAGCCTCCTGTTTGTGTCTCCCAAGTGCTGAGATTACAGGCTTGAGCCTCCCTATCTGGTTAACAGCTGACCCTCAGAGCTCTGAAGAAGCTGAGCACCCTGCCCAGCTCCTTGGAACTCTAAGGGAAGCATCAAAGAAAGTTGGAGCATCCAGGCATGGTGGCGCACGCCTTTAATCCCAGCACTCAGGAGGGAGAGGCTGGCGGATCTCTGTGAGTTCAAGGCCAACCTGGTCTACAGAGCGAGTTCTAGAACATCCAGGGCTACACACAGAGAAACCCTGTCTCAAAACAACAACAACAACAAAATATCGAAGCAGTTGATGAGAGAAGAGGTGACACGTTCCACTGTAACCCACACCTGTCTTATCCACCTCATCTTCAGGGTCCCCTAAAATCAAGATGAAAGTGAGCAGTTGACATTTTATTTTTTTTCTTTTTCTTTTTTTTTTAAATTTATTTATTTATTAAGGATTTCTGCCTCCTCCCTGCCACCACCTCCCATTTCCCTCCTCCTCCCCTGATCAAGTCCCTCTCCCTCATCAGCTTGAAGAGTAATCAGGGTTCCCTGACCTGTGGGAAGTCCAAGGACCGCCCACCTCCATCCAGGTTTAGTAAGTTGAGCATCCAAACTGCCTAGGCTCCCCCAAAGCTAGTACGTGCAGTAGGATCAAAAACCCATTGCCATTGTTCTTGAGTTCTCAGTAGTCCTCATTGTCCGCTATGTTCAGCAAGTCCTGTTTTATCCCATGCTTTTTCAGACCCAGGCCAGCTGGCCTTGGTGAATTCCGGATAGAACATCCTCATTGTCTCAGTGTGTGGGTGCACCCCTCGTGGTCCTGAGTTCCTTGAATGTGCTCCCTCTCCTTCTGCTCCTGATTTGGACCTTGAGATTTCTGTCCGGTGCTCCAATTTGGGTCTCTGTCTCTGTCTCCTTTCATCGCCTGATGAAGGTTAATATTCAGGAGGATGCCTATATGTTTGTCTTTGGATTCACCTTCTTATTTAGCTTCTCTAGGATCACGAATTATAGGCTCAATGTCCTTTATTTATGGCTAGAAACCAAATATGAGTGAGTACATCCCATGTTCCTCTTTTTGGGTCTGGCTTACCTCACTCAGGATAGTGTTTTCTATTTCCATCCATTTGTACGCAAACTTCAAGAAGTCCTTGTTTTTTACTGCTGAGTAATACTCTAATATGTATATATTCCATACTTTCTTCATCCATTCTTCCATTGAAGGGTGTCTAGGTGTTTCCAGGTTCTGGCTATTACAAACAATGCTGCTATGAACATAGTTGAGCATATGCTTTTGTTGTATGATGGGGCCTCTCTTGGGTATATTCCCAAGAGTGGTATTGCTGGGTCCAGGGGTAGGTTGATCCTGAATTTCCTGAGGAACCGCCACACTGCTTTCCAGAGTGGTTGCACAAGTTTGCATTCCCAGAGCAGGTGACATTTTAAAGTATCCATAGGAAGACCCTCCCCAAACACAAACGCTTTCTGGATCCAGTCTTCCGGACCAACAGGAAGCCACAAGCCACACACCACTGAGAATTTGGGAAGTGGCTCACACTCTAAACATGAAACAGACTCTGAGTTTGGAGGCAGACACCAAGCAACAGAGAATTAACTAATAACCCTTCAATGGATTTCATATTGAAATGCTAACATTTTGAATATTTTGCTTTAAACACGGTATTGATTAAAATCAATGGGAATGTTTCTTTTTACATTTTTAAATGAGGTGATAGACAACTTAGAATTACATGACTACCTTGCTTTCAAATTTTCCTGGCCACGGATACCCCAGGCAGCTCCTCCTGTTAGACAGCCAGCTTGACATGGTTAGCCAACTCCCTCAGGCTCTTAGAGAAAAGACTCCCTGCTACAATAGTTTGGACCTCTGGGGGCAAAGAAAATGCTAGCATAGACTGTGGATCCTGGAGAAATTCTCTGATGATAAAGGAGCCACACCTGTCTTTTCTGCTCAACTCCCAGCCAGGTGCAAAGGAAGGTGTTGTGGGATATTTGAGAAAATGGTGTAAAGATGCGTAAAGATGTTTTACCTTCCCTGCCCAAGGCACCCGATTTGTTTAATAAAAAACCGAATGGCCAATAGCTAGGCAGGAGGGAATAGGTGGAACTTCCTGGCAGAGAGAGGAACTCGGGGTTAGAGATGCCAGGAAGACACAGAGGGAGTCTGCAGTACAGAATGGAGGAGAGATGAACAGCCACATTGTAGATGAATGGAGGTTCATTTAAGTTATAAGAGCTAGCCGGGAACAAACCTAAGCTAAGGCCAAGCTTTCGTAATTAATAAGAAGTCTCTGTGTCATTATTTCAGGGCTGGCGGTCTGAAGAAAGCCCTGCAAGAAAGCCCTGCTACGGGGAGGAGGGGAGTAGCAGAGTATGGGACCTAGTATGTCCCTGAGGAAGTGGCAGGCCAGAGTTCTGCAGAGTACCTGGCGCTGGTCTAGAGAAAAGCAAACAGCATCCTCCCCTTAGGCTTCGTGAGACAGGCTGACAGGCTAGCAAACACCTGAGGACTCTGTGCAATGGAGCCTCCCTGATAGGAGCAGACTCAGAGCGCAGGGACAGAGTGGCCAGAGAGGAACTGGTTGTGGGAGGGATCCTCCAATACTCAGCTTTGTCTTGGTGAGTCCTGGTGAACAGGTAGCAGAGGGGCCCAGGGAGCCCAGCCTCTAAAGGCCACAAGGCCAGGGATGGGGGCAGAGGCAGGGTGGCAGGAGGCTGGGACTGTGATTCTGTTGGCCGAGTACTTGCCTAGGATGCTCTCAGGCTTGCTTTCCAGCGCAGGCACCACGAGAACTGGATGTAGGGGGTGCACACTTGTGCAAACTTGCACTCCTAGAACTCAGTGGATGAAGCAGGCGGACCAGGAATTCAGTGCTGTCCTAGGTAAGTAGCAAAGTTCAAGGACAGTCTGGTATACGTCAGACCCAAACAAACAAAAAGCTGGATGGTGAAAACCAGGCTCTAGGGTCTCAGCTTGGGAAAACGAGGGTCGTCCTGGGCAGCGGCCCCCATAATTACACATGAGGAGCCCATCTCTTCTTCTCCCATACCTTCCTAACGTACTAGAAATCAGCGAAGTCACTCATTACAGCCGCCGACAGAGCTCCCGGAGCAGGCTCGGCACCATCAGCACCAGGGATGGGCCTTACATTTTTGATACCAGCTTCAGGTAAACCAGGAACTTTCTAGCAAGAATGAGGTTACTTCATCCTGGTCACTCTGTGTTGCCTACTTCTGACCCAAGTCACGGAGTCCACTTGTCTTGCCACTTTCTGGGACCACACTGTCCTCAGTACACCCCCAAAAGGCTTCCCTTAGTGGTCAACCGTCCCTTACAGTATCCAGCACAAAAGCCGTGGTGAGCAGACTTTAGTCACAGTGGGGTACATACATGCTCACTGTTGCAGGGCTAGTTTCCCAGGGAAACAAGACTTCTGGGTTTTCTGTGAGATGGTCAGTGAAAGAAAAATTGTCTAGAAAAACGAATCCTATTGTGTCGAACTAAAGAAGGGACTGCAAGTCTGATGTGCTCAGCCACAACATGGAGCGTGGAGCCTGGTCTGCTGGAGGGAAGCTTGGTGGTCTGGTCTCTTCTGCGTCTCCCAGAGTCTCCCCTCCCCTTATTCCCCCATTCAGCTCCTGATCCTCCTCTGGGAGCTCTTACTGTGGTACCCACCCTCTCGCGCTCGGTTCCCCTGCACGGCCCACTCCCAGCTGCCCTCTGGGGTTTAGTGACATTTTTCTTTCTCTTCCCTTCACCCTCCCTGCCTCCCCTTCCACTCCTGCCCCCTTTCCTGGTTTACATTAATATCCTAGGCTGGCCTTGAACTCACTGTGTAGCTCAGGCTGGATCTGAACTTGCGATCCTCCTGCCTCCACCTCCTAAGTGCTGGGGTCATGAGTGTATGTCGTCACAGCCAGCCTGAAGTATTTTTCAATTCTTCCTGGTTGAAGCCTGGAGTAAGAGATGCACTGAGCATCACCCCAGAACATAGAGAGGAAATATAAGGATACGGGGAATGGGGAGGGGGTAGTGGAAGGGGAGCTTTCAGAATAGAAGGGTAGGAAGGAGTCAAGCAAGGTGGTGGACTGGCGGTGGCTTGGTCTCAGTTCCACAAGTATTCATTGAGCATTTAGAGCCTCCCTAAAGCGGGAAGGAACAACCACACAATTATGCTTTACTTATGAATAACTATTGATTGATTTTTTTTTTTTTTTTTGGTTTTTCGAGACAGGGTTTCTCTCTGGCTTTGGAGCCTGTCCTGGAACTAGCTCTGTAGACCAGGCTGGTCTCGAACTCACAGAGATCCGCCTGCCTCTGCCTCCCGAGTGCTGGGATTAAAGGCGTGCGCCACCACCGCCCGGCTTGATTGATTTTTTTTTTGATATCTTTACAACTTGCTGGCTTCAGAGACCACTAGAAGCCAGCCGAACTGTGAGGAGGTGGTTACTTCTTTCTAGTCCATGGCTTCTGGTGTATTGGAAAGCCTGCAGTGTGGTGGGGAGCAAGGCCATGGGGAGTCTACTGTTGAAGTACTATGCCCTCTCATGGTTTTGCCTAGGGTGGGTGTCTTGGTGGGAATACCATGTGTCATGACCACTTCTGTCACGTCTACTGGACTGCTAAGGAACACGCCCCATCTTACATCTCTACCTCCTTCCACAGATTACACATAAACTATTTTTTTATTTTACTTTATTGGTTTTTAGGGGTAGGGTTTCTCTCTGTAGCCCTAGCTGTCCTGGAACTCACTGGCCAGGCTGGCCTTGAACTCACAGAGATCCCCCTGCCTCTGCCTCCCAAGTGCTGGGATTAAAGTTGTACGCCACCACCGCCTGGCTACACATAAACTCCGAATTCCTACGTCTCCTCTGGCCTATCTCACCCTGGGCCTTGCTTCAGAGCTTTTCGTTGAACTAAGAATGACAGTTCTAGAATATTCTGCCCCTTTTCATTAATTGGTTAAAATCCCATTTGTTTCACCAATTTGTGAATGTATGTCCTATATTTCTGGGTGCCTCTGGATGCAAGATTTCCTGGGAGCTTGGGCAAGCATGCTGGCCCCAGGGAGTCTACTCTTTTAAGCCTGAACCAACATTTAGGTTCTCTTGCTATAATTAAAGCTAAGAAGGTGTTGTTTAATACACTTTGTAGAGAAGCAGGAACCCCACTGGAATTATTTAATGTTTTGCAATAATCCAGCTAGCTCAATATCAGACTTTTCCCTTGTGGTTGTGATTTAGATTTTTCCCTTTATGTTATTATAGGTGAAGATTTGTTAGACGATGCAGTTAATGTATCACCCTTTCTTTGTGCTCTGCCTCCGTCTGTACTTACCTGTGATACAACTAATATCCACAATTGATTTTTACCTGCCCCCTCTCACCAGGACTCCCGGCTAAGGTTTGGCTCTTCTCTCAGAGGCAATCAACAGGCCGAGTTTCCTGCGTGGGAAGTGAGCCTAGCCGCCATTAACATAACGGGTACATCCTCAAACTTGGGAGGGGTCTCAATCATTGAATACAGCTGTACCTTAGCGCCTCTCTAAGAGGAGGGGCGTGCAGAGCGGTCTGGGGTCGTTCTCCACTCTAGCTTCTACGTCTGGGAGTGGGAACTGTTCTGAGAGCGTGTCTATCAGTGTGTAGGACCGGTCAGTGCAAGCCTCACTTCTGTTTACAAACTTCTGGGAGGAGGAACTTAATCACGTGACCGCTTGACCAGAAGAGAGACAGGGAAATTGAGTTTTCGTCTGATTGGCTATGGGCTCACCTAAACCTTTTTCTCATGGAAAATGAGGACAGACTGAATAAACCACCAGACAGTCAGAGCAGGTATTATCCATTCCCGAGAGAGCTGGGACCCCACAGTCCAGAGTAAAGAGTCCCAGGTCAGAGCTGGGACCCCACAGTCCAGAGTAAAGAGCCCCAGGTCAGAGCTGGGACCCCACAGTCCAGAGTAAAGAGCCCCAGGTCAGAGC
>NW_004949127.1:1544445-1548359 GCF_000317375.1 Microtus ochrogaster | reverse complement strand
GAAGAGCCCCAGGTCAGAGCTGGGACCCCACAGTCCAGAGGGAAGAGCCCCAGGTCAGAGCTGGGACCCCACAGCAGAGCGAGGAGCCCAAGATCAGAGCTGGGACCCCACAGCAGAGCGAGGAGCCCCAGGTCAGAGCTGGGAGCCCACAGCAGAGCGAGGACCCCCAGGTCAGAGCTGGGGTCAGACAGTATCTCTGCGTCCGTGGAACCCTCTGCACCCTTTCCCTCCGGAGGTCATCTGCGGCTTAACTTCAGGAGTCAGGGCCAGCAAATTTGTTTCTATTTTTTCTAATTTTTTTAATTTTAGGGATTGAACTCATCAGCCTGTCTTGGACATTCAGCACGTTAGATGGGATTTAGGGGTCCACTTCATAGAGCGATACTGTTCTCGGAACAGCAAAGGACAGGACACGGCACTGACATGGTTTAAAAACAGAGCAGACCACTCAAATGTGTCTGGAGATTTCTGCAGATATACTTAGCCTGCCTGCTTGTCTGCGTATGGTGTGTTTGCCTACTGCTCAGTGTCACTGGAGGGGGCCTAGGGGACAATCTTCTTTCCCAGTACAGTGGGTATTTGAATCGCTCCACGCCCCTTCTTGGCAAACCACTCTGTACAAAAACACAATGGCGTGCAGGCGGAAAAAGAAACACTGGTTACCCAAAATAGATGGATTTCCAATTAAGAGAAAAGGAAAGATTCTGTGACTGTATCTCTCCAAGAGTCATTAAACACACTGTCTAGAACAGGACAGAGACAAAAAAAAAATCATTCAGCAAAGTTGAACAGAGAAGAGGCCCTGAAAATCCCAGGAGTTCCTGTCACTAGCCATGATGAGATCTTCCAGGTCCAGCTGTCAATCAAAACTTGGTTGTTCCCCACCGTTCCTCATCAAATAAACCCAAATGTCTTGTGCTGGCATTTAGGACTGTCAAAATTAAGGTTTCTAATCTTATGAGCATAGATGAAAAGATACTAGATAAAATATTTCAAATGGTGCATTTTGACTCAGTAGGATTCATTTTGGATCTTCAAAAGGAACTCACCCCAGAAAATCTATTCATGTAGTTCAGTACCCACCTAGATAAACAGAGGAAAAGCCAGCAGTGTGTTTCAGGAGTGCTGGGAGGAGTTTGATTAAATTTAACTCTTACTACTTTTAAAAGCCCTTAGCAGACGAAAGACAGAAGTGACCTTGGTGACACTCAGCAAACACCCGCACTTATTGTAGTAAAGGGTATTACCACAAGATGGGAAGACCTCGGGGTCGCCAGAACTTCTGTTCTCTGTCGGTGGTCGTGAGCCGATAAAATAGGGGCAAGAATGCAGGATCCTCAAGGCTAAGAGAGATCAACTCTCATTATTGCTAAATTATATCACTGCGGAAAGAGATGCTAGGGAACAAAAATGAGAAAAGTATTAAAAGTTGCTAAATTAATAAGAAAAATTAAAAAGCGTCAGGAAGTCACAAAACCACCGACACATTTAGACACGGCTATTCTCAGAAACAGGAGATAAAGATGAATATGTGTAAAGATTGAGAGACACAGCACAGGATCGCCGAGAGATATCCCAGTTGCTGAGTGGAAAAAGTGCTATTGCACCAACACCAGTTTGCTCTATAATAAAAAAAAAAGACTTTTTTTTTTGGTGTTTGGGATTTTGTTGCTATTGTTTTGTTTTGAGACAGGGCTCAACGCGTCCCAGCCCAGCCTTAAACGCCTTTGCCTTGGCACAGAATGATCTTTAACTTCTGACCCACCCACCTCTTCCCGCGGGAGTGCTGGGATAGCAGTCCTATGCCACCACGCCCAGTTTGGGCAAGGCTGGGGATCAAACTCCCGGCTTCAGAATACATTAGGCCAGCACTCTACCAACTGCGCTACATCCTCGTTCCAACAGGGCATAGATCTCCTGAGGGAATGCAGTCCAATAATGTAACACTCTTCCTTTTCTTCTTCAACACGTTTCAGCTCGTGTCTTCAGTTGCTTTTTTAAAATATGAGGGTATGTGTGGGTGGGTGGCTGCTTGAGAGGTTGTCACTTTGAGCAGGGTTTTGGTTTCCTGCCTGAAGAAAGCCAGATGGCCAGGGATGAGACGAAGGCGGGGCTCCAGCAGCGGTTCTCAACCTGTGGGTCACATCGCCTTTGGGGCGGATGGATGGCCCTTTGAGGGGGGTCCCCTAAGATCTTTGGAAAACACAAATATTTGCATTATAGTTCGTGACAGTAGCAAATTTACAGTTATGAAGTAACAACAAAAACAATTTGATGGCTGGGGTTACCACAACCAGAATCGTATTAGAGGGTCACAGCTTGGGAGCCCCTGCACCCGTGTGGGCAGCCAGCAGCCCCAAGTTCCCACTCAGTAAAGTGGGACAGGAGAGGGAGGGAGAAGATTCTCACAGCTGCTCTCCTGCTCCATCTTGTCGTCAACCACCATGACTCAGTTTCTCTCCCACATTGAGGGTATCAGGGTCTGTGAGAATGGATGAAGAGCAGGAAGCAGCCTTTCTCTGGTGGAGGATTAAATTCACCTCTGCAACCGGAAGCTTGCCTCAAGGCTAGCCAAGCCACAGACAAGAGCCCCCTTGAGTGGAGAGTGAGCTTCTCAAGGCTCCTGTCCCAGGCCTGAGGAGCTGTGGGCTGGTGGATTCCCCTAGGGCTTTAGAGTTCTGTGTAGCCGAGAGAGCTCACTTTAATGAATGAGTTATGTTTCTGTGTTTTTAAAAACACCTGCCCTGGCACCCTGGCATCTCTTCTGCTCAATGGCATTCTCAGCCCTCAGCAGGGAGTGGAGCTGAAGCCGGAGCAGGAAACTGATGCCGTAATATGAATTGAAACTGAACTCAAATGACAACGTTGTTCTCTTTGAATCTTGAACTGGATCTGACCTGGACAAAATCCAGAAAATTCCTATCCTATCCCTTCTCTCCAAAAACAGCCCAGAGGACCAGCCTGGCTCTTTCTGAATTCTGAAGCCACTTGATGTTTTGTTCTGTTTTCCCAACCAAACAGGGTAATAGGCCAAAAAGATTTTTCAAAAGCTTATCATCATGATGGGGCCATGGCTGTCTGACATATACCCACTCTATCTTTGCTAGTGAAAAATGTAACAAAGACATTCTTTTAAAATTAATAATTTTAAATATAAAATAAAGCATTTAATATGCTTTGTTTTTTAAAAAAAACAGAATAAAATGTGTCGGTGAGCTTCAAGGATTATTTTTAACTGGGAAGTGTTAAGAACTATGAAATCGATAAGTTCCCTACCGTATTTCACTTTTTGTGCTCCTTTGGTTTTTTTTTTTAATATTTATTTATTATGTATACAATATTCTGTCTGTATGCCTGAAGGCCAGAAGAGGGCGCCAGACCTCTTTACAGATGGTTGTAAATCACCATGTGGTTGCTGGGAATTGAACTCAGGACCTTTGGAAGAGCAGGCAATGCTCTTAACCACTGAGCCATCTCTCCAGCTCCGCTCCTTTGTTTTTTAAGGTGATAAAACAGCTACACAGAAAGAAAAACAATGGTGACCACTGTATTCCCATATTTGTGCTGTTGGCTCTTTTTATTGTCGTTTGTTTGACTGGTTGGTTTGAGTATCAGCTTTACAAAGATTGATCTCGTTGGGTTTCTAAGGCATTTCAGTATGGGATGAGGTGACGGGATGTGTAGACCTAGAGCCCCCCCCACCCCCCAGTCAAATGCTTTTCTCCTTAGACTGCAAACCCCCCACAACACGCTGGAGCTCTGCTGCTTGCTCATTGTAGTCCATCTCATTGTTGATGGTCGCTGGCTTCTGTGCACCCCGACTCTGGCCCTCTGGCTTTTCAGACTTCTCTGTGGTCTGTCTCTCAGTTCCAGACTTCTCGTGGTCTGTCTCTCAGTTCCAGACTTCTCCGTGG
>NW_004949127.1:1534964-1543785 GCF_000317375.1 Microtus ochrogaster | reverse complement strand
CAGACTTCTCGTGGTCTGTCTCTCAGTTCCAGACTTCTCGTGGTCTGTCTCTTAGTTCCAGACTTCTCGTGGTCTGTGTCTCAGTACCTCAGGCACTGTCTCCATTCCTTGATAGCTGTATTATTCTTTTCTCATGTTCTTCCTGACTTGTGTGTTCATTGAAAGAGTTTGTGTGCATGTCTGACTTTTCTAAATATTTTATCCCCAATAGGATCACCTGTGGGAATCAGAATTCCAATTACGCTACACAAGGATCCTGTTATGGCCTGGATGCTTGTGTTCCCCCAAACTCGAATGCTGGATCTTAATCTCCAATGTGGTAGTAATAAGAGATGGACCTTCAGAGGTACCAGGCCCTCATGACTGTGAATTGGTGCCTGTCTAAAAGAGGAGAAAGAGACGGTCTTCACCCTCCTCTGAGCGCAGACACACAGTACATACATGAGGGACAGGACTTCAGTGTAACTGACTCTATTGACACCTTGATCTCTAACTTCCAGCCTTCCCAACTGTGAGCAATAAAGGACTGCTTGTAAGTTATCCAGCTAAAGGCAGTTTGTTCCAGCAGCCTGACCTACTAAAGGCAAACCCCAATGGCAACACAACTTCTGCTGGCTTAGCTCCACCCTCTGCACCTCCAGAGCCATTCCCATTCTGGTCCCCCTGTCCTGGGGCGGCCCCTTCCTGCCCTGTGTGGCCTTGCTCTGCACTTCCTTTGTCTTGATCAGAGCGGCACCTTCTGCTGTTTGCAGCTAAGATGCGGAGCCCTGGGGCCACGTGCTTGCCATCTGAGACCATGTCTCACTCTTGTTTAGTCAAGGAGCCCAGCCTGGGTCCTAGAAGCTTGGCCAACAGACCGTTCATCTCTGAAGTCAAAGTTCACGCCCCTGCCAAATGCCTGAGCCTTACCCCAATCCTGTGCCTCTCTTGACTCTATTTTCTTGAAGAGTTTAGCCCTATCCCATTGATATTACTATTACTGTCACTGTCCCTTCAGGCTGGCAGGGTATGATCCATTATCTTTTAGATACCGGGTGGAACTCTAGCACACTTTATGTACTTAAACAGAAACCAGCTAAACCAGAATGAAATCGGCCTGCCAGAACCCCGCCCACCTCACGCTGCACCTGGGCTCTGTTTGACAGCAGGTGACCTTTGGGTGAAGTTGGCTCTAAATGGCAAGAGGCAGGACTTCCCACTGGATGGCATTTCCAGCACAGAGCTTGTCTTCGCGAGCTCTCATCAGGGACGTCAGATAGCTTGTTTGAGACCAGGAAGGAATCTGCCTTCTTTCCCTTCCTCCCCTCTCTCTCCTCTCCTCCTCCCCTCTCCCATTCCTGCACGTCTGGATGGACATGGAATGGGTTCAGCTTTCTCCCTTTAGCTGTCAAATCTGAGGCCTCTCTCTGCAGAGCAGGAACTCTGGGGAAGGCTCTCATAGATGCCCAGAGGCCCCAGGTCAGGGTCTCCTTTGTCTCTTTTATGGGCTGATGGACTTGGTGGCCTTTAAAACTGTTTATTTATCTTCTTCTTATTATTGTGAGTGTGGATGTGTGTGGAAATCAGAGGACAGCTTCCAGGAGTCCACAGTGGGGTCTAGGACTTGAACTCAGGGCTTTGGACATAGGCAGCAAATGCCTTTACCTGCAGAGCCATACTGCCAGCCCAGCTCAGTGGTCTTCAGTGATGGCAGCACTTTTTAAAAGTATTATTTGTGATTTATTTATGCTACTACAGAAGGATCCCAGGGCCTTGTACATGCTAAGCCACGGTGATGTCCCTGAGCTGGTACGCCCCCAGACCTGTTCTGGATTTTTACTTTGAAATAAGATCTTACTAAGTTGTCCAGTCCAGCCGTGAACTTGCGCTAACCCAGACTCCCTTCATCTCCTGAGCAGCTGGGATCAAGGCTTGTGCCCCTAGGCCTGGGGGACCAGGGTGCAATCTGTAGTCGTCACAACATCACCTTGGCAGGGCTCTGGGCCACTGGTTGCCCTTCTGAAGGGCAATTCTGAGCTGTAAGCCTGGCTTTTCTCTTCACTCAGGTTGATGGGATAAATCACTGGCTGATGTGCATGGCAGGACACCCAGATGGACTGTGCTGTAAACCCCAGCTAGGTCCTGAGAGGAAGAGTTAGCCCAGGGAGGAATGGATGTCAGGAGGAAGGTCTCCCCAGCAGCCACAAGAGCAGCATCCTGGGCTCTGGTGTAAAGTCCAGTCCTACTACCTAGCTACCCAAGCCAGCAAATTACCCAGGTTCTTTTGAGCCCTACTATAAAGTGTAGATAGCATTAGTGTCTGTTTCACAGCTTTTTGTAACAATTCATCAAGAGATACAAACGTAGCAAGCTCCCAGTCTAGAGGCTGGCACATGGTAGGAGATGGGTAAGGCCAGTTGCTGTCATTGGTAGTAAAATCAGCAGCCACTGCCCACTGCGGAAGAGCAGTTTGTGCACGTTTGACTTGGGATTTCTCTACTGGGACCTTTCTGGAGGTAAAGCGGCAAGAAGGCTTTACCTCATCGGGTAAGGATCAGAGCTGGGGATCTTTAACCTCCCCTTCCTCCCACACTGCAGTGGGGGACAGCACAGAAGAGATCAAAGTCGTCGCAAAAGCCCCCGAATTCAGACTCACCTGGAGAAGAGGGAGGGCGGTCACCGTGGAAGTAGCTGGCATGCAGAGAGAAGCAAGCATCACTCTGTCCGGCCTGAATCCTTCACGGTCGCCCTTCTCCTTCGAGGTGGTGGTGATGCTCCAGCAGGAGGATGGCAGGCCCCTGCTGGACCTCATCCATGACGGACAGGTGCTGGCTGAGTCAACAGTCAAGGACTGGATGTGTTTGTCCCCACGGGCATGTGTGCTGGTGCTTGGTGACCAGTGGTGCAATGCTGGGCAGTGGGGCCTTTGAAAGATTCGATTTCTTTCTATGGAGACTTGATTATTTCTCAGAGGTGTGTGTGTTGGGGGCTGTGGACCCAGACCCTGAATTTCCTGTAAACAACTTGTTATGTTTGCAGCTGCTCTGAACAGAACAACTTGTTTTTCTGTGTTTTCAGCTGCTCTGAGCACGAGACCCTCAGGAGTTCCTGATGGTAGGAGAGTGGTTTCTGGTGGGTTTGGCTGAGGCATGGCTATCAGTTAAGGATCCCTATATAAGCTGCCCTAGAACACAATAAAAGGGGCATTCTTGGGGAATTCAAGGATGACCTGTGTCTCTGTCTCTCTGTCTGTCTGTGTGTGTTTGTGTGTTTAAATCTCCAGGCTCTTGCCAGGCTCTCGTACTGTCTTGTAGTACAAGCACCGCACTACAGGCATAGTACCGTAGTACATGTAGTACAGGTGAATGCTACATGTGTGGGGGTGGTTTCTATAAAATGGATTCACACCTTGCCTCCCTCACCTCTATATAGTGGTATAATATTTGTATTTTAATAAATAAATCTTGCCTGAAGATCAGAGGCAAAGCTAATCAAGTTACTAGAGGTCAAGTCATGGTGA
Source organism: Microtus ochrogaster (assembly GCF_000317375.1). Taxonomy (NCBI): domain Eukaryota; kingdom Metazoa; phylum Chordata; class Mammalia; order Rodentia; family Cricetidae; genus Microtus; species Microtus ochrogaster. The sequence continues at coordinate 1,540,286 of NW_004949127.1, read as the reverse complement.
TACGCACCTTTACTACTAGGATTTCGGAGACTGAGGCAGATGGATCTCTGTGAGTTCAAGGCCACCCTGGGCTACCCAAGATCGATGCTGCAGAAACAAATCCAGGTGATGGGTCACACCTTTAACCTCAGTCCTAGGATGCCACACACCTTTAATCCCAGCGCTAGAGGAACATAAAACTGGAGGAGAGAGAAGCTTAGTCTGCTTAGATTTTACCACTCAGCCTTGGTAGAAGTAAAGCTTCTCTAGTGGCTTAGCTGTCTTGTTTTCCTGGTTTTCGGGTTGAACCCCAGTTTCTGTCTCTGAGTCTTTATTATCCGTGCCACAGTCTCTTCCACACGCCCCTGCTCTCCTCTGAGCTCTCGTCACATGACTGCGTCACCTCTGTTACGACACAGCACGAGGGACCGAGTAATCCTGATCTGCTCTGCCTCTGAAACCGCGAGCTGAATAAGCACCTTCTCTTTTTAAGCCATCTACTCTCCGTGATTGTTACTGAAGCAAAGGGAACACCAACCACACCACCGACAAAAACAGGCCAATAGTGGCGTCATGAGCATCTTCTAGATTGAGGGCTGAGGCAGAGGTGGCACAGAAAAGGAAACAAAGAGAAGGAAGATTATAGAGGATGACGGAGACCCAACTTACATGTTTTTAATATTTATTTATTTTGGTTTTTTGAGACAGGGTTCTCTCTGAAACAGCTATGGTTGTCCTTGAACTCGCTTTGTAGACCAGGCTGGCCTCAAACTCAATGAGATCCACCTGCCTCTGCCTCCCAAGTGCTGGATTAAAGATACAGCCTTTTAAACCTGTATCTAACACCACAGACTTAAGAGCTATTGAACAGCCAGACTAGAAAACACCCTTAATTTACTAACTCAGAACTGTGTGGCCGCTGACGAGCTCTCTTTGGTTACTAAATACAGAGAAGCACGGAGCCATTTCTGCTGAAGATTCGTCCTGGATGTTCAAGTTTCACAGCAGGCTGACGTCACCCAGCTTTTCAACCCATGGGAAACAAATCCATGTTTTAAAGGCATTAAAAGACACCGGTCAAGAGTCATGAAGCTCACCTTTGGTTAGAAAAAGAGAGGGAGGGAACAGAGATTGTAACAATTTTAAGGACAACAATGATAACGATCCTATTGTATGTTCCCAACATCAGACTCAAAATTCTATGACAAACAGGGGCCTAATGAGCCATTTATACGCTCTTCAGGAGCAGTTATACTGAGAGTTTCATTTAAGGCCTTTAAAAGCTGTTTTTGTTAACCCTCCAATAGCACTTGTTATTAACTCCCCAATATATGCGACTGTTGAATTCCCAGCTCTTCAAGTCCAGCAGTGACGGTCTTACCACTTATCACCAAGAACTGGAACAGGCCGTCTTCAACTTCGGCTTTTTCTGGAAGGTTCGCTTCAATTCTCTTCGTACTGGTTTTTCTGCCAATTAACTATCTAAGTTGAAGTTGATACGGATTTGAAGTTGTCTGTCCCACGGCTGCCAGATGTTGCAGAAGAGAACGAAATGATGCCCTGTGACCCAGTGACCCACATTGAATGAAGTCCACCTCCAGAGGTGAAAGGCACGGGAGGTAGAGGGAAAGCTCAACCTCGGTTTCTGCCCTTGGGTTCTCAAAGAAGCCATCAAATAGGTCTTCACAGAAGTCAAATGGAAATAGGTCCCTTCCACCAAAATAAGTCCTCAAATCCTCACCCGGCCTCTAGAGGTGAAGCCACAGCCAGACAAGGGATGTCCTCTGCCTCGGCCACGAACAGTCAGTCCTTCTTGGTTGTATGTGCCAGGATTTGCCTTCCTAAGTCCTCAGGTGAGGCTTATCTCTGCACACTATAACTTCATAGTAACCCACCATGTTTTAACAGATTGACAGAACAAGTCCAAGAACACAGTGACCCGGAGAAAGAAGACGGGCAGCCTATCCCTCATGTAAAGCTGCTGATGGTGCAGGCAAGTCTCTGTCTGTCTGTCTATCATCTATCTATCTATCTATCTATCTATCTATCTATCTATCTATCTATCTATCTACTATCTATCTATCTATCTATCTACTATCTATCTATCTGTCGTCTATCTATCTATCTATCTATCTATCTATCTATCTATCTGTCGTCTATCCATCTAATCTGTCACCTATCTATCTATTGTCTATCTATCTATCATCTTTCTATCAATATATCCATTTATTTATATTGTGCATGACCAAGGGCAGTTCACAGGAGTTGAATCTCCCCTTCCACCATATGGGTCTATGCTTCCCATCTTCAGACTTGGCCTAAAGTGTCTTTATCTACAGAGCCATCCTGCCAGCTGGTTCCTCCTAGGTAGGACCCTGCAGCCCTCCTTGGAGATTTGCTGACTTAGAGAGCAGTCGCAGATCTCAATATGTGCTTCCCACCGACTTCCCAGGGATGAGAGCGGGTGTGAGGAAAGAGAAAGAAGGAAATGCAGACATGAGACGCGGTTGTGCATTGGTCCCGTTGCTCACAGGTTATGGAGTTACAAATGCCTGCTTGCCTAGTTGCAGCCCCAATGTATCTGGCAGCCTTTTTCAGACTCACCTGAAGTGAGTGGATACCCCGAGCCTCCTGATGTGCACATTCTCAGCTGAGGTGACCAGGGCTCAGAAAGCAGTGGTTCAGACCACAGGTCTCCGAAGCTGGCTTTCTCTCTGTCCTTCTGACGCTCACTGCTCCCCCTTCCCCAGTCAAACTGCAGCAGAGCACAGCTCTTCCTCCCAACAGTGGGCCAGAGAGGCCAGCTATAAAACAAAAAAATCACACAAACATTTCTCCCAGTTTTGTGTCTCCCAACTGGCCATAAAGAGTTAAGAGCCTGGCTGCAGAAGCATCCTGACCCACCCTGGAAGCAAAAGACTTGTGGCAGAGAAGCTAAGAGGACCCAGGACAGGCAGGCCCTGCTTGGTCCCCACAACCCAGGGCTCCTTGTGTCCATCTTTTCCTAGGTGGCTGTCCTGCTTCTCCAAGTGCCAGCATTAGCAGCAAGAGTTCAATGGGGTGGTCTGTTCTGAAGGCTCCCGAGTCACATAAAGCTGCAAATACCCTTTTCCCTTATTAGCTTGTTTCCAGCAGGAAAGTGCTAACCCCACCCCTCCAGGACCCCCTCTGCTCCCGCTTCTGTAGATCCACAAGAGGAGGCCCTGGCTTGTTCAACTCCAAGTTTCTCAGGCTCCTGTGTCTCAGACTCCTTAGTGCCCCCCACATTGTTTTTCTAAAATGTGTTTTGTTATTGTTGCTGCTGATCGGTTGTTTACATTGTTGCTGAGAGTAGGGCTAAGACGCTGGACAGTGTTCCCAGCCCTGGCGTATAGCCCGTGATAGTGATACACGAGTCAGAAAAGCTTATTCCTTGTGAATAAGTAACCAAGTGAAATGCCTTTAAATAGAAAGATTTGCTATTGTTGTCTCTTGAACATAATCACAGCCATCCTCCTGCCTCAGTCTGGAATTACAGAATAAGCCATCAAGGCCTCAAAGGCTATGTATCGATCAGGTGATGAAATTGTGGCGACAGACTCCTATTCCCGTGAGCTCAGCCCAGTGAGTTCAGCCTTCGCTAAGTAAGCGTTTGTGGCAACATCATGGGGGGAAAATCACCTCGAATAGAGAATTGGCTGTATTTGGAAGGACCGGGAAGATCCGAGAAGAAGGGTGCAGTGAGAAGGGGCACAGAGGGCACAGCTAACCTGTGGTCCCAGCAGGGAGGGTACAGTAGGAGCCCCAGTATCTTTGATCTTCAGTGTCTTGCCATAGCTCCGCCCTGACCAGGTTCCTGTAGGCCAGAGGTTCTCAATCTTCCTAATGCTACCACCCTTTAATACAGTCCTCATGTTGTGATCACCCCAACCATAACACTATTCTCGTTGCTACTTTATAACTGTAATTTTGCTACTGTTATGAATCCTACGGTGTCATTCTACCCCACAATTGAGGGATTCCTGACTCCTGCAAGTTTCCTCTGACCACCACGCATAGGTAAGCACACTCGAGCATGCATGAACACACAGTACATACATGCGTGTGCGCACACACACCCACACAGTAATAAATAAATAGGAAAACAAATTGATGCAGATTTGTAAAACGGGCACTCATGGGGCCTTTTATTTTCTTAAGACAGAATCGCTTTTCTTTCTCGGATGGAGACGGAGAGATGGGATCGGCCCACAGGGCAGCTCTGGGTCACTACGGACCCTTTATCGAGGGCGGACTCCTCTCCGTCCACCCCCAGTGGCTATTGCTGCAGTGGAGAGGAAGTCCCGGCTCTGGCTAAGGTGCCTAGAGAGCGTCGCTTCCTGGTTACGGTCCAGCCACAGCGCGCTCCCACCACCTGGTGACCGCACACTTCAATTGCAAGGCCGTTTTGAAGGCGTCAGTGAAGCAGATGGGGAGAAACCTCCGGGCAAAGAACTGCTCGTCCTTTCTTACCTATAAATAGTGACTTTGAGCGGCCGTTGGGTTGTTCTCTTCTCCGGGTTACACTGCATCTTGCTCGTGTTTCGGAAATACTTGCTAGACACCAGACACGGGAAGAGAGTTGAATGAAAGTTAGCGGGAGGCGCCACAGCAGGAGAGACCTCATGCTTCTCACCCTCCTGACCCTCCTGGGTCCCCCAAGCCTCAGAAGCTGGAGCTCAGCCACCCCTTCTGTCTCCAAAGGCCGACTTTGGATTTGCTTTATTAGTAGAATCAGAAAAGCCGGGGAAGACTTTGAAGTAAACATATTCATTCCTGGGAGTGCCAAATACTCCAAATCCCCCTGTTTACTAGTTCATTCTACAGCCTCTCCTACTGTGAAGCTGTAGCCTCACCCGTGGTGAAGGGTAAACTGTTAAACCATTAACACTTTAGCGTGAAAAAACGGGTCTTAGCCACTTTCCCCAGGTAAAGCTTGGAGCTTGCAGAGTTTTGGACCAGGATTAAGGAAAGAGGGAAAGTGGGGATAGAGAACCTCAGATCCTGGGGCCAAGAGGGACAAGGGAGACCTGGACGGTACATTGCAAACCTACCACCTCAGCCTGCAGGAACCCTGATCAAACCTTGATGAGGGCCTGCAAGACAGCTCAGCTGATAAAGGGGCTTGTCACCAAAGGATGACCTGAGTTCAATTCTTGATTCCATATGTTCGAGGAAGACAACGAAGTCTTGAGGTTGTTCTTTGACTTCTCCACACACCTCCACCTCACACACACACACACACACACACACACACACACACCTCCACCTCACCTACACACACACACACAAACCTCCACCTACACACACACACACCTCCACCTA
>NW_004949127.1:1532175-1534346 GCF_000317375.1 Microtus ochrogaster | reverse complement strand
ACACACACACACACCTCCACCTCACCTACACACACACACACACATACACACACACACCTTTAACACCGTGGGGGCCAGGTGACCGAGGGAGAGAGTATGGCATGGGTCCTCTAGCAGAGGTAGAGACAGAAGACACAGGGACTGGGCTCCTGAGTGTGCCTGGAGAAAGAGTACAGAAGAGTGACTGTGGGAAGACCAACATCCTCACACGGCAGAGGGAAGACCGACATCCTCACATGGCAGAGACCCGTCCATCAAGCCCTGCGGCCATGCTCTTCTTTGCCACGGCCCCGGGTGGGCTCACTCACCTCATTTCTGTTCCTGGCCTGACCCTGAGACTAACTGAGGTCACGGCTCTGCTTTCAGATCCTGAGAAACACCAAAAATAATGGTAGAGGCTGGAGAGATGGCACAGTGCTTAACGACATGGCTGTTCTTCCAGAGGACCTGGGTTCAAATCCCAGCACCTACATGGCAGGTTGCAGCCATCTGTAGTTCCAGTCCTAGGGGATCCGATACTCTCTTATGGCTTCCGTGGGCCTGAGGCACACATGGTACACACACACACACACACATAGAATAAACAAACAAATACGATAAAGATAGCAAAATTGTCAGTACTGACAAGGTATGTAACCCTCCTAGTTACAGATTATCTCAAACGCATAGAAAACAGGTGTCCCCACGTTAGAGATAAGGACAGCAAGCGTCAGAGAGACGTGACAGTCACATGCTTCTTTTCATGATTGTGTTAGAGCCACACCATCTTCAGCTTCCTCTGAAGCCCACTACCTACGTTCTGAAGGCGTGCAGGACACACCTTGACTGCAACTCCGGTACGACACTAACAGTGGACAGCTCTCCAACACAGCACTGAACCTACTTTCAGCCTGGTCCCCATTAAACCTAAGCATTAATAGGTACAGTTTTCTTTGTCTTTCTAGGTCTCTGTCACCGGGTGGCCTCATATTACACAGAACAGAAAGTACGTTAAGTAACTTCATGTGGTTTTTTTTTAAATCTCCCTTGTTAATGTATTTTCTTAGGGAGGCAGATATGAACCCACAATCTTAAGAAAAGGTATCTTTTCTTTTTATGTGCTCTCATTTGCCTCAGATAAACTCCATCCGTTGGGGTTAGACAATAATTCATTGCTGGGAACCAAATCCACCCGGTATTTGAAGAGGCAAGGTTTACTACAAAGACTTGCCACGCGGGACTCTTAGAGATCCTGCGGCGGTGTCATAAGCAAAGGAGAACTCCAGAAAATCTCCTAGAGGCTAAGAGAGGGTCCCCCTGCCTCAGACTGGCTTTGTGGGGCTGTTCTGGGGTCCAGGTGAGGGGCCGGGAGAGACTGGCAAGGTCGCCTCTGTTGGAGAGAAGCCTGTGCTGGCATGCTGAGGGAACTCTATAGAACACTGTCTCTATGCTGCGGACTGGAGGGGATAACCCCACTTTTCCTACCCTCACTGTCGGATCTCCAAACAGTATGCGCAAAAGATGTTGCAATCTGGAAGGATGCTGCAATCAAGAAGAATGCCCATGCTCCTTAGTGTCCCTGCAGTGCCCTCTACTGGCCAAGAGTTTAGTATCACGGCAGCTGCTGAGAAAAAGCTTCAAGGTCCCAGGGGTGTGTGTGTGTGTGTGTGTGTGTGTGTGTGTGTGTGTGTGTGTGTGTGTGTGTGTGTGTGTGTGTGTGTGTGTGTGTGTAAGGGACACAGTGTTGACAGTTGGCACTGTGGTGCAGTGTCCGCCTCTGTGTAAATGTATTGACAGCCATGGAGTGTACTTCATTTCTACTCAGCTTTGGTTGTTCTTGTATGAATAAGAGACTTGGTTATTTTTGTTTTTAAAATTAACTTCAATTTCCCAAGTCTCCTCTGTTTCCCCCCCCCCAATCTCCCTCTCACAGAATAGCTACAGTCTCAGTCTTAACTTGGGTGACATTCAGTGCCAGAGCTAGCAGTGAGGTGAAGGTAGCTGTGCCCACACAGGGGAGGGGCTGTGCCCACACAGGGGAGGGGCTGTGCCCACACAGGGGAGGGGCTGTGCCCACGCAGGTGAGGGGGCTGTGCCCACGCAGGTGAGGGGGCTGTGCCCACGCAGGGGAGGGGGCTGTGCCCACGCAGGGGAGGGGGCTGTGCCCACACAGGGGAGGGGGCTGTGCCCAC
>NW_004949127.1:1505204-1531715 GCF_000317375.1 Microtus ochrogaster | reverse complement strand
GGCTGTGCCCACACAGGGGAGGGGCTGTGCCCACACAGGGGAGGGGGCTGTGCCCACACAGGGGAGGGGCCTCATGGGTGAGGAAGCCGTGGTCACAGAACCCTTGGTTATTATTTGAGAAGTTTTGCATCTACAGCTGGACTCCCAGGCAGGGGCTTCAGTCCCAGTCTGCCTTGGAAGAGTCCACTGACCGGAGCATTTCTCTCCCCTCTTCTCCCTCCCCTGATGTGTGGGCCGAAACACAGCTGTGAGGCTGGGTATGGTGGCACACACCTTCAATTTCAGCACTCAGAAGGCAGAGGCAGGTGGATCTCTGTGAGTTTAAGACCAACCTGGTCTACATGGTGAGTTCCAGGACAGTCAGAGCTATGCAGAGAGGTCCTGTGTCAAAATTAAACCAATCAAACAAACAAAACCACACACACACACACACACACACACCACCACCACCACCACCACCACCAACAACAACAACAACAACAACAACGGTGCAAAGGCCAGTAAGTCTCAGCAACAGCTGTGACAGCATTCAAACCTATGCTGCCACCTCCAATCCTTTAAAAGGTCCCCAGCCCTTGCCTGCATCTCACAGAAGCCGTTCGGTTTGTGCCAGAGATTAAATCCCTGAAGGGCTATGGCTCCAGAGAAGCAGAGGCGGTCACGGCGCTGCATCTCTCTTTTGATTGGTCGTGTGACTGCTGAGAAGTGCCCCTCACAGAAGCAGGGTGCAGAGTCACCTGCCTGTCAGGACACAGAGAATTTCAGCCAAACAAAATCCGAAGCGAGTCTGGGCCTCACCACCGCCGGTGTATCAGGTAGGAGTTTTGAACACTCAGAGGAACACAAATCCTGGACACGAATGTGATCACATTTGTGATGTGTAGCACATTTGTGGACTGGAAACTGCTGGTTTCAGCTCTGACAAGCCAGGGTGTGGCTTAAACACAGAGTGTGCCTGTGCCCGCTAGCCTGTAGGTTCAGTTCTTAGCATAAAGCAAACTGTATCCTGGTAGCATGGCTCTCAAAAAAGCATATATGTCATAGACATTTATATTAACACATTTGCCTTGCATTTTGAAAGCATTTGCATTATAATTATTTGTTTTACTGCCACGCACAGTTTTTTTTATTATTTATTTATTTATTAAAGATGTCTGTCTCCTCCCCGTCACCGCCTCCCATTTCCTTCCCCCTCCCCCAATCGACTCCCCCTCTCTCATCAGCTCGAAGAGCAGTCATGGTTCCCTGCCCTGTGGGGAGTCCAAGGACCTCCCACCTCCTTCCAGGTCCCACACACACTTTTTAAAACAAACATAAAAGTATTGCATATGGCCGGGCGGTGGTGGCGCACGCCTTTAATCCCAGCACTCTGGAGGCAGAGGCAGGCGGATCTCTGTGAGTTCGAGACCAGCCTGGTCTACAGAGCTAGTTCCAGGACAGGCTCCAAAGCCACAGAGAAACCCTGTCTTGAAAAACCAAAAAAAAAAAAAGTATTACATATGGGGAGGGCATACACACGGAGGCCAGAGGACCCCTCGTAGAGGCCATTTTTCCCTTTCCACCACACAGGTCCTAGGGATCAAACTCAGGCCTGGCAATAGGTGATTTTCGGGGTAAGGTGGGGTGGCTCTGCATTATGCTACAGCAGTGGGTGTGGCCTACGTGCATCGTGCACAGCTGCTAATCACTGTGTCTGAGTTACAGCGTCAGAACTGGCTCTCCTGTGGCTCAAGACCCTGTCCCACGTCTTTGCCACTAGACACAGGCATCTGGGGCAGGCTTCGTGCTAGCACTTAGTGGTCCCAATAAATGAAGGGCGAGCTTTTCATGTTAATTTTTCCCACGGACAGGATCTCTCCTCCACTTCCTTAAAGGATGAAATAACTTTAGTCTTCAGAGGAATGTGGGGCCGTAAATGCATCGAGCTCTGTCTGTTATAAACCGCGGTGCCTGGAAAGCCAAGCAGATCAAAATGTGAAGAAAAGTTGCCAGTTCCTTTAACAACAACAACAACCATTGGCTCTGGCTGTTGGTCTGTATGGAATGAATGGTTTTTCCAGAAAGGCAAAGAAATGGTTTTGGTTTTCTAACCAGTGCAGAAAGAGAAGGAAGTCAAGTGAGCTGCCATAGGTAGATGTTACAACAGGAGTAAACACGGGGCCCCAGAGGTTGAAATGCTTAGAGTCTATTAGAAACTGAATAAAATAGTAGCCAAATATTTTAAGTGAACAAAAGATTCGTAACTGATCACTAATTAGATGCTAAAATGACTAAAATCTGAATATAAAATAAAACAAATATATACAGTATCATGATAAGACAGGCGGAGGAGCAGAAACTGCTGCCACAGACACAATTACTGTAGCGTGAAGAGCAGCCCTCAGGTACAATGGACAAGACTTGCATAGCACGTCACAAAGTGTTGTGTGTGTGTGTGCATGCGTGTGTGCGTGCATGTGTGTGTGTATGCATGTGTCTGTGTGTGCGTTCGTGTGTGTATGTGGGGGTGGACATATGTGTGTGCACATGTGTGTGTGCATGCGTGTGTGCATGCATGTGTCTGTGTGTGCATGCATGTGTCTGTGTGTGCGTTCGTGTGCATATGTGTGTATGGGTGGGGGTGGACGTATGTGTGTGCATGTGTGTGCACGTGTGTGTGTGCATGCGTGTGTGCAATCATGTGTCTGTGTGTGCATGCTTGTGTCTGTGTGTGCATGCATGTGTCTGTGTGTATGCATGTGTCTGTGTGCGTTCGTGTGCATATGTGTGTATGTGGGGGGTGGACGTATGTGTGTGCATGTGTGTGTGTGTGCACGTGTGTGTGCATGCGTGTGTGCATTCATGTGTCTGTGTGTGCATTCGTGTGCATATGTGTGTATGGGGGGGTGGACGTGTGTGTGCATGCGTGTGGGGGGGTGGACGTGAGTGTGCAGGTCCCAGTGTGCATGTGTGCAGCCAGACCCTAGGCTGGCACTGGGAATCGCCCTCTGTGACGTCTCCTTTGACACAGAACTCGTATGTTGGGTAGGTGGTACTGCTAGCCAGCTAACTCCAGGAAATCCCTGTTTGCCTTCTCAGGGGAATTCCGGGGGTGCTGCCACGCCCACCTGACTCTCTCCTTAACCCCTGAATCATCTGACCAGCCCCTGTAGATGATGTTTTAGAAGTCTGGAGAGAATCAAACGGGAATTTTTTTGTGATTAATCGTGATTAATAAGGCAGATACAGTGGCTGCCCTATTGGGGCTGATCATCTACCAAGGAAGTCAGACAATAAGCAAACCAAATAACACAGCTGCACGTCATGGCCGGTGCATGGAAGAAAGAGCAGAATAACATGGTGGGGACTGTGAGTGGGGGGCTCAACACAGTGGGCCCAGGGGAGGGCTGTCTTGGGAGGCGTCTTAGTCCGTGTTCTCCTGCTGTGAAGAGACATCGTGACCAGGTAACACTTATAAAAGCAAACATTTGATTGGGGTGTCTCCCTTCAGAGGATTAATACATCATCAACATCATCGTGGCAGGGCAGCACACTGGCAAACATACTGCCCGAGCCGCAGAACAGAGCTACACCCTGGGAGGAAGACTCTGGACTTGGCACGCGTTTTTGGAACCTCACAGCCCACTCCAGTGACACACCTCCTCCAACAGGGTCACACTTTCTAATCCTTTCAAACAGCGCCACCCCCTGGTGACCAAGGGTTCACATCTATGAGCTAATGAACCCTAAGAGGGAGAAACAGTCAGGCACAAATATCCCAGGCAAAAAGAACAGCAACTTCCAAGTTGCTGGAGTCAGCTCTGTGAGGGATGTAGACGTCGGGCGCAGGGAACTAGCAGCAATGGCGCCCTCAGAAACTGGAGACACGCGTTCAGAATCTAAGGGCATCACATGCTGTGGGCAGATTTTGGATTGTGTTATGCGGAAGAGTGCTGCAGAGGGGAGAGAAGGGGCGCAGCTGCAGTTAAGTCCCTCAAGGGCAAGTGGGAGGAGCCATGGCCTAAGATGACGCCAACTACGTCACGCCCACACAGAGGAAAAATGGGTAGAAATGAAGCCTGCCCGTGCGTGATGAAACGGACTCTGACCTCCATGTGGAAACTGCATGTGGCTTTGACTTGCCTTCGTGTGTTTTTCTGTGTTCCACCACACAAAACTAGAGGTGGTTTCAGGCCATTTGGCCTAGGCCTGGGCAGAAGGAGGACGAAGAGCTAAGAGAGCATGGGATAAGGGTAGGGGACCAAGCTGCCAGCGGATGGGGACCAGGAGCAGGACAATCTCAGCAGTGCACTGGCTTGGCGTATCTTGGAACACTGACGGACAGAACCCCTCAGCAGGGGATGGCAATGGGATGGCATGAAGTGGCGGAGGCCCACACTAGGGCTTCGGGGGGCAGGGGTAAGAAAATCGGAGACTCTAGATGGGATCGAAAGACCACATGGAACCACCCTCCCCCCCCCCCAGAAGGGCAGTGTCCGCATCAGCCATCCCTCTCAGAGACACTACAGGCAGATATGAGGGAGTTAGGTGGGCTTGGGACCCAGACACGGGACAGAGTGAGAAGTACTACAGCTGGGCAGAGCCTCCCGGGACAGAGCTGAGTGTCTTCTCGTCCTCCCATCCCAGAATGCCCTCTCCACCCATGTCACCCACCGACTCCCACCATGCTGGGGGCTCGACAAAGGTCAGCACAGGTACCTGTAGCAACTCAACCAAGGACCAGCGCCCTACCTGTGGCAGCTCAGCCCAGCTTGGATGTGAAGTGGCCTCGTCATAATCCCCTTTACAAGGAAATCCTGAGGCTCCCAAGGCACAATGGTCTAGTCCATGGTCATGACAACCGCTTAGAATCAAGGTCAGCTGGTCTTGGAAGCCGGCCCAGAAGAACTGCCCATTTCCTCGGGGAGCAGGCTGATCCCAGCCTGTAATGTCGGCCAGCTGAGGCCAGCACAAGGAAGAGAGGGTGTCAGGTGGGGCCAGAGACAGAACACATTCACCGATATTAGAATCAGTGGGGCGAGGAGGGGGGATGGCGGTGAATCAAGGCTGTTCCTGGTGGAGGAAGGAGGTGGCCTAGAAGGCTTACTCCTGCCTGGAGAGGGGAGCAGGAACAACTGGATGTGACTGGGGCGAGTTTGGAAACCCCACCCCATAGATGCAAGTTCCCAGCCACTGCCCTCCTTTCCCCCCAACCCAGGTGTGCTGGATCCATCCCTTTGTCCCTGTCTCCCAGCCCTGTCCCAGACCCCTTCACAGACCTGCCTCCCTGTGCTTCCTGTCTGCTGAACCGGTCGTTTGAGCCCTGTCTGGAAAGGTCTAGCTGAAAGGAGAAATACAAAGATAAATAGATTCGACCACAAGAAAATCCAGTCTTCCCACCCTTTATGGACTTAATACTTGAGAGCTCTAAATTATCATATAAAACTCTACCCCCCAAAAAGATGGTATTAAAGATGGGACTCTGGAAACTGTCATTAGGACCTCATGACAGGATTAACATCCTACAACAAGACAGAGAGCTCTCTCTCTGTCCCCACCATGTGAGAACACAGTCCTGAGCAGTCTGCAAGGCAGGAAGGGAGACCTCACTGGAAACCTATGGCCCTGGTGCCCTCACGGCGGGCCCTGCACCCTGACAGCAACCCCAGCACCCTGATGGCGACCCCGGCGCCCTGATGGCAACCCCGGCGCCCTGATGGCAGACTTCTGGACGGCACAGCCACAAAGAAATGGTTTCCTGATGTTTAAGCCACCTGGCCCTTGGCATTTTGTTATGGCAACTAGACCAGATTAATATAATACACAGCTAAAGAAACTTAACCAGAACCATGGAAAAAACATTAGCAATATCGCATAGCAGAAAGCATGTTCCATAACTCCAAAATATCTAAACATATGAAAACAGCTGAAAACCCACAAATGCCCCAACAGAAACGGGAGCAAAGGAGACAGAGGCCATTCATAAAAGGCAAGTTGAGGAAGGCAGGAGGCAAGGAAGGAAGGAACAGGCTCTCCAGAGCTTCAGGAGTCCGGGACTAAGCTCCTCTGAGACCATTTTAAGCTTCTGACTTCTTGGACTGTAAAGATAATAAATTTGTGGTTTTTTAAGTCCCAAACTTTATGGAAGTCTGTATAGCAGAATGGGGAATTAATACAGTTTCTAGTTGAAGGAGGAGGAGGAATAGGAAGGGGATGGAATGATATTCATCCCTTTCAATGGTATGAGATGTGTTACAATTGACTCCACAGCTCACACACACTGTTGATGGAAGAGAACTCACGGCATGCGCCACCACGCCTGGCTCTGAAGATGCAGGCATCACTGGCATGCACCACCATGCCTGGCTCTGCAAATGCCAGCATCACGGGCATGCGCCACCACACCTGGCTCCGGTAGTTTCTTAGCTGCCTGATGCTGTAATAACATATAAACAAAAGCGACTTAAGGGAGAAATGGTCTGTTCCGGCTCACAATTACAGAAGCAGTCTGTTACGGTGGGAAAGACGAGCTGAAGTCTAGCTTGAAGCAGTTGGCCACGTCACATCCATGACCGAAGAGCAGAGAACACAGAGCTGAGTGCAGTCCCGGTTGCTGGCCAGGGGATGGCGCTGCCCACAGTGAGCAGGTCCTCTAATCTTAAGACAATCCCCTAAGGAATGGCCGGATGCTCATCTCCCAGGCAGGTACAGAGTTTGTCAAGTTGACGACTAACACATCACAGCTAGTGTGCATATTCTTTGGTTATGTCCTAAAGCCCCAGATGTCCAGATGTCCTTAGACTGAATCCCTCTATTAGGACAGAGGGAGGGAAGCTGGGGTTGCTGCACCCAGGAGGGGCAGGATCCCTGATGCTTGACTCCTGCAGAGACTTCTCCAGGGCTTTCATAACACATGCTGAGAGCATTGTGTTGAAGAACTCACTGGACAAAGATACACCGCTCCACACTGCGATACTTACCATGGTACTGTTTTGAATTTTGAAAAACCAGAAACCACCTATATGTCTCCCCAAGTAGTGACTTAGCAATAGCCAGAAAGAGTGTTTGTCCCTACTGGCCATTAGGTTAATGCAAATCAAAATCACAGTCACAATGAGTGCCACCTCATGTCTGTAGAAGGACTACCACCAAAAAGACGGAGAGCAGCAGACATGGCAAGGATGTGAAGGAAGAGTGCACAGCAGAGGGAGGAGGATTGGACAGCCATTTTGGGAAGCGGCAAGGAGGTTCTCAAAAATAGGGTCCGCGAGATTGCTCAGCAGCCCCTGATGTTTGCTGCAAAGCCCGATGTCCTGATAGCAGGTACTGGATCTGTTCCTGGATAGTCTGTGCTGTCATAGGGGACAGCTTCAACTCCTTCTATATCTGTGTGTGTATAATATTTAGGAAGCTTCTACAGCAGTGGGTTTCCTTCCATATGGTATTTGTAATGGTCTGTCCTGTCCCTTTAAGAGACAAGCCCCGCCCATCCCCCCCCAGGCTGAGGCTGGTAGATCTTCCTTCCTGCTTGCAGCCTGAGCCTCTTCTGAAGAGGCAGCTTCTGCCTCTCTCTCCCTTTTCCCCACTTCTCCCTTTCTCCACCTCTCTCTTTCTCTGTCTCTCTCTGCTCTTCCCCCTTCTTCCCTTCCCCTTTCCCCTCTATAACCCACTAAATAAATATCCAATCTCGCTCTACATTTCATGCCTATCTGTCTGGGTCTCTTACCTGCCATGTAGCTCCCTGCCTGGGACTCACTGTGCCTCGTGCCCCTTGGGCTACTCAGGAGCTCCATGCCAGGGACTGGCTGCCTTCGTGGCCTGCCATGGTCTCGGGACCCGCTGCCCACTGTCGCCACTCGGGGACCTGCCGCATTTCTGCTGCTGGCCCCTCAGGGACCTGGGCCATCTTATTTCTACCATAGCAGTGTTTCCAAGGACAACAGTGTTAAGTTACCCCTTCTCATAAGCTCCCCCATCCAGCCCTCCCAACCCCACCCCACTTAATCATGCTTGTCCTATACTTCCTCTGCAAGGAAAAGGGTGTTCAGTGCCTGCTGGGTTAGTAACAGAGGCTTGCTGGCAGAGTTGAGCAAGTGGGAAGGTAAGACAGGCAACCTTTTCGAGACAGGGTTTCTCTGTAGCTTTGGTGCCTGTCCTGGACCAAGAATGCTTTTCAGAGGCTGGAGAGTTGGTTCGGCAGTTCAGAGCACACTGGCTGTCCTAGAAGACCTGGGTTCAAGTCACAACACCCACATGGTGGCTCATAACTGCCTGTGATCCCACCTCCAGTGGTTCCGTACTTGCAGGCAAAACACTCGTTCACATAAAATAAAAACAAATCTTGAAAAAAGAATGTGTTGTGGCTGGTGGTAAGCATAGCTGCTGTTCAGGGCCCTGACCTTGCAGCATTCCGCCCTGGGCTCCCTCCTTACAGGTCCACACCAGGGGACACACTGTCCGGTGTGATTAGTCCAGGACACCACGTGACTTCTTGCGAGTTTTTATAAATTCTATTTCTACAGTTTTGCAAATTAGCCATTTGAGATTGCCATCTGTTTTCAACAAGAATCCTGAGTAATGTACAAGTTATACATGTGTTTCTCTTTGGATCTCTCTCTCTCCTTCTCCCTCCTGGGGACATGCTTTCTTCAAAGTGTCTTAAATTTAATGTATTATTATTATTGACAGGGTTATGTGTAGCCCTGGCAGTTCTGGAACTCACTCTGTAGACAAGACTGGCCTTGAACTCACAGAAATCCACCTGGCACTGCCTCCCAAGTGCTGGGATCAAAGGCGTGGGCCACTACACCCAACTTTGAGTCCTATTTAAAAGTCCCTGTTTTCCCCCAGTGACTATCTAGCAGGTGTGTTCATCGGTCCACAAATACAAGCACTAAAAATGACATGTGTAGCATTCTCTCATCCAACTTAATTCTATTTTGCCCTGTTCATTCCCTCACCCCAGGCAAAATGGAGGTGTGTCTGAAATTTTTTTCTCTCCAACACCCCCTACCCTGTCTGTGACTGAGCAATGGGACGTGCTTCTGGTCTCAGGACACAGAGCGAGGATTCTATCTGGCGAGGTGATCTCCTTTGAGTGTGGATGTGGAGCAACTACATCACACACACACACGTACACACATACACACATGTATACACACATTTAAACACGTGTACACATATGTAGACATACACACACAACCTGTAAACTGTTCTGGCTTCAGAAAACAATATCAGAGCATAACAAAGCTCTTGATGCCTACACTTCCTCTAAGTTCACACACACACACACACACACACACACACACACACACACACACAGAGAGAGAGAGAGAGAGAGAGAGAGAGAGAGAGCACATTCCATTCATGCCTTAAATTCTTCACAGTTCCTAAAGCATTAACTCTACTGAAACTCAAAAGCCATAGCAAGAGCCCTTGCTGAGGTCTCTTTTCTCCTCTTAAGTAACAAGCCCCACCCAGTCCTCTGACTGAGGCCGGAAGGAAAAAACAGAACAGGAAATGGCTACGTGAGGGAGGCGTGGCAGAGATGACTGTGCTCAGGTTTAAAGAACATTCTCAGGCTCCGTGGACATGTGTTCACCCGTTTATCAGAAGCAGTGAATACGAAATTGGGACGATCGAATCACATCAAAACAGCCCTGCACGTGGGTGCGCGAACGTGAGGAGGAGGCTGACAGGGTCACCACACCCCAACTTCTCTGCACACACCGTGGACAACTGGTGTGCACTTCAGATGTAGAGGGGAAATAGGCTTACGGTCAGCCCGCGGGACTTCTCTTATTAAAAATAATCCTTCTAAAAGTTAAAAACAGAGACTATACTTTTTCCCCCCAACATCATTTAACCCGGAGGCTTCAGGTATGGTTACGTATAAAGTGTCACAATAGAGAACATAAAAGGACCATTTTTTTCTCAGAGGATTTGCAAGGGCTGCATATACAACTTTCTGCCGCTAGGTGGCTCTGGACCTCACCGTGGCGCAGTATTCGGATTTGTCTATTTATACAGACATAACGCAGAGCGTCCTGTTACAGTTTCATAATCCTCTTACGTAATGCTGGCTTCCCAGGGACCGTTAATCACCACTCGGGAGATGGGTAGAAGGACCCTCAGGACGCGATGTCCCTCGCATAAGACTGGAAGTAAGTCTGTCCCGGAGTGACCAAGCAGAATCCAAGACTGCGGAATTTGTCCCTGGAGAAGCGGGTGAAGAATGAAAACAAGGAGCAGCTGCCTGGAACACGTGACCAGCAGGATGCGGAGGCAAAGTCAGCCTCTTCTTAGGCCTGGAATAACGCTCGAAGACGATTTCTTCTACCGCTGCACCCTGCCTGCAGGCCCTCTTCGAAGACCCGGTCCAGTCACATCTGACCACCCCCAGGGACCCATGGAGCCGCAAAGTCCTGGAGCCACACGGCCAGGGAGCCGCACCAGTCCGTTTCCTATGGCATTTTTTTTCAAGGGCACCAACCGGTCTCTGTGCACCCCACACAGAACTATGACTGGCGGTTAGCACACAGTAGGCACACACGCAGCATGTGGTGGAAACGGGGTTTGACAGAAAATATCACAAATAATCGCTTATAAGTTTCTGTACCTTAAAAAAGAAAGAAAGGAAGGAAGGAAGGAAGGAAGGAAGGAAGGAAGGAAGGAAGGAAGGAAGGAAGGAAGGAAGAAAGGAAAGGAGGGTTCACGGTCTCCTTAAATCTGACCTAGTGCAGCGGGAGCCTTAAGACTGGATTCAGTGGCGGCTAGCTGTGTGAGGCTGGGCCGGAGACCTTTCTGTATCTCAGTTTGGGCTTATGTGAAATCCAGCAATATTAAAACCTTTCCCGCGATTAGTTCTGAAGATGAAGTGACAGAATGCTAAGGACGGCTCCCGGGGCAGAGCAGGCACCCAGTGTGGCTGAGTGAGCGTCCCCGAGAAGTCCCAGGGCAGGCGCCCGTTGCCTAAGATACCTCAGTTTCTATCTGCAGAGCCAGGAGAAAGTACCTTCTTCCCAGAGCTGGGATGGAGGTGGCGAGGCAGGAAGTTATCATTAACTACAGCAGTCTCCACCTGGCTAGGCCTAGCCTCACGTGCGTGGCCTCACGTGCCTGGCTGTGCTTGGGGTTTGGGAAATTTTTGCTGTATAGTCAGCAGCTGCAGCTTCGACCCAGCGTGGAACAAAAGGATAGCTAGGCCCACCATGATGGCGTCTGCATGGAAGGTACATGGACATTCTTTTCTCCTCACTCCTTAGACGATTCAGAGTAACAAGAGTGTGTAAATTGTCCTGGGGGCCATAAATGATTTGGAGATGATCTATCTAAAGTACACACACCTTCTGGGTATAGCTAACCTTCAGATGCTGCAACACCATCTTGTTTACAAAGTTCACAGGCAAATGGGTTTAAAACAGATCACGCGTGTGCATGTGCACACACACACACCTCATAATTTTAAAGTCTGTGATAGGCTGTGTTCATAGCTGTGCTTGGCCCCAGGGGGACACAGCTGCAATGTTATAGGTTTGACGTAGTTAACTTTTCATCCCTGCAACCAAACACTTATACGTTTTCCCAACCTAAGGGAGAAAAGGTTATTTTGCTCATGACTTCAGAAGTCTCTGGCCATGACCAGCTGGTTCCCCGGCTCCGAGTTTGAGGCTAGGTGATAATGACGATGGTGATGATAGTGATGATGGGGGGGGGGAGTTAGAGAAAAGAAGCTCACCTCAGGACAAACAGAAAGAAGAGAGAGGGTGATGGGACCAGGAATAAGACAAGGCCTGCAAAAGAAACCCCTGTGACCCACCTTTTCCAACCAGTGGTCTATCACTTCCCAATGATGTCATCAATATGACTCCACCTGCGAGGCCACAGCCCTTCTAATCTGTCAGTCATCAGTATTCAAGCTATCAGAAGATGCTCTTCCAGGATGCAGCAAGTTCAAATGAGAGCGAGGCTGTATTCCGATACCGCGTCTCTTGACAATGGCGACCAGAGAACCTCGCACAGATACAGAAGGACAGAGATGCTGGAAACCTACCTTTACTTTATAGCTCTGCTTTTGTATAATTTTATATAACTTTCAAGTTGGGCATGGTGGTACCCACCTTTAGTCCCAACACTAGGAAGGCAGAGGCCAGCCTGGTCTACCGAGCGAGTTCCAGGACAGTTAGAGCTATACAGAGAAACCCTGTCTCAAAAAACCAAACAAAATCTTTTTTATTCCCCTGTGTGTGTGTGGTCTGTCTGTGTGTAGGTGTGTGTGTGGTCTGTCTGTGTGTGTGAGGTCTGTCTGTAGGTATGTATGTGAGACAGAGAGAGAGGTCTGTCTGCCTGTAGATGTGTGTGGCTATACTGTACGTGTGTGTGGTCTGTTTGTCTGTAGGGGTGTGTGAGGTCTGTCTGTCTGTCTGTCTGTCTGTCTGTGTGCTTGTAAATGCAGCAGAAGCCTGTGGGTCAGACTTGGCAGATGCCCCTGGAGCTGGAGTTACAGGTGCTTTCAAGCCACCTTGCAGGTGCTGGTTCCTCTGTCAGGTCTCTTAACCACTAAGCTGTTCCTCCTACCCCAGAAGGGGTTTTCATGCAGAAGTGGCGGGCAATGTAAATTCTTTGCTCTTCCACCTTTTAATCTAGAGTGTATTTTAAAACAAACGTCATCCCTCTCAAATAATTGTTCTGCCTGTGCCACAGCAGACGTAAGGCTTGGCCTCAGCTCAGGCGGTGGCTTTGGCAGTGGGGGCTGCCGGACTCCTCACTGGCCCTGGGTCCCTCCTGCTGACACACCAGCCATGCCATGACACTCATGGACTGTGAACCCCTCTGCTCCTGGGACAGAGTGAGGATGAAATAAAAATCTCCTGTGAACCAATTGAGTCATCTGCCCTCCCCTGGGTTTGGCAGTCACAATAAAGTGTTCCTAATCTAACCCACGGCTCCTCAGAGCCTTCTATCTGATCCCCAAATGAAGTTTGTATTATGTTGAGGTTGCTTACAGAGCCCAGAATAGGGTCTTGCTGTCATTAGCAACCCGAGGGGCAGGCCCAACACAGCAAGATTTGGCCATAGGACTTTGATTATTTTTTTCTTTGTGGTCTTTAAAAAGTTTTTTTCTTTTTATACTTTGAGAATTTCATACAATGTTTTTGACCTTATTCATTCCCCCTCCCCTAACTCCTTCTAGATCATCTCATATCACCCTCCCCCCAGCTTCATGTTCTTTCCCACTCTATAAAAACAAAAGCAGAAACTGTGGTGTCCCGTGTGTGTTGACTGACTACTCCCGAGCATGGAGCCTCCCTGGAGTGTGGTTGACTTTTCCTCTCCCAGAATCCACCACTTGCCAATAGCTCCCTGGTCAGGGGTGGGACTCCATGCCCACGTCCCCGTTTTCTGTGCTGGGATTTTGTCTGGGTGGACTTGTGCAGCTCATGTGCGTGATGCCGTGGTATCTGTGAGTTTGGAGCCCTCTGGTAGCTGGGAAACGCTGTTTTCTTGAAGTCAATCACCACCTCAGACTCCTGTGCTTCCTGTCTCCTCTTCTGCATCCATCCCTGAGGCTGGAGGAAGGGGTTTGGGATCCACAGCCCACTCAGGGCTGAAGACCCAATCTTACTCTCTGCACACTGACCAATTGGGTTCCTGAGTTAGGCACTATCTACCGCGGGAGCTCTTCCCCAGGAGCCTGTAATGTCTCTTGGTAGGAGGCCTGCTCCAGGATGCTCCAAGATACACACACCTCCTTGCCTTCAAGAGCTTAACACATAGCAGATTAGAGTGGGGGGTGTGCGCATGCGCACACACACACACACACGCACACGCACAGACACACACACGCACAGACACACACACGCACAGACACACACACGCACAGACACACACACGCACAGACACACACACACGCACAGACACACACACGCACAGACACACACACGCACAGACACACACACGCACAGACACACACACACGCACAGACACACACACGTACAGACACACACACGCACAGACACACACACACGCACAGACACACACACGCATGCACACACATGCACATGTGACTCTGCCAATGATTGAGCCAGCTCTGAGGTTTGCCCGCACTGTCCTGGGAGTTCCCTCTCAGGCTGAGCTTGTTTACTCTGAGGACAGTTGGCACGGATAAGGAACCCCCAAGGCTGAGATGGCATCTCCTTGCTCGGGGAGTTCAGGAAGTCAGGACTGTGTGCTGTCCTAAGGAGCGCATCTCTGTGGTTGCTGGGAGCCCAAACCTGGTCAGCGTTCTCAGGGAAACTGTAAAATGCAGCGAACTTGCAGGGCAGTAGGAAGAAGTGCTCGGAGCTAACAGGAGATGAGGGAACGGGGCAGGCGAAGAGGGTGACATTTCCTGTGAGTCACCTCTGTCTTTTAAATCCTGCGTCTTGCTTTCTGTAACAGTATCTACCGTGCACCTTCCCTACAGACTCTGCAGGTCAGCTTCACCTGGACGCTCCCTCTTAGAGCTCAGCAGCCTTTGCCCTGCAGTCCGGGCCCCGTTCCTGCTCTCAGAAGTGGTGCTGTCCCCGTGTGACGAAGCCATTGCCATCCTAACGACCCCACCCAGCCCTACCTAAAGGGACTTGCAGACTCATCTGAGAAGTGACTACACCCACAGTCTCTCTCCTGTAACCTGCACGGCAAATGTAGGACACTTCATCTCATCTTCAGATGAGGTCTTGAGCAGTTCAACATGAACTAACTCAGGTCAGGCTGCCACAAAGCAGGCTTGGTGAGAATACATATGATGTGTGCTTGCTTCCACAAACCTTGTCCCCGTCAGGACTACTTCTAGGCCAGACCACGGAGTGCACCCGGGTTCAGGAGGGTGTGTGTGTGAAGACATTTTAGGCTCTGTGGATGCGGCTTCCCCTTTGGCTTTCACAATTAGAGCACAGGACGTCGTAACTCTGACGCACACACACGGATGAGCTCCTCATGGCTACGGGTTTTATGAAGACCCCCACCCCCCAAGCCGATGGCAGCCTCAGAGCCATAGGGTGCAAACACATAACAGAGAAGCGTCTAACTCTGGGCTGGATGTCTTTAGCATCCCAGGCCGCAGCAGCACCCAGAAATGCTGAGAAGAGCCTTGGTTTGGTTCCTGGGTGAGAGTCGTGTCACGGAGCCCCATGTAAATGTGGTGGGTTCCACGCCTTAAGAGCCTGCCCACAGGTTCCTACACCTGCACCATGTAGGTTCTGGAGTTTCCATTCATACAAAACTGGGGGATTTCCAGGTGAGAGGCTGGTCAAGGCCACATACTGCACTGTGGCCTGGGCTTTGCGAATGAAGACGGCCCCTTTGTCCAACGTCTGCTTCATATACACAGTTCTCAAACATTCATAGTTCTTCACACACAAATGTCTCAGGATGAGGCGTCATTTCTGATCACTTGGGGAGGTCCCTGCAAATTTTATTTCAGCTAAACTGGGCCAAGGGATGCCCGGATAACTCACAATATTTCTGGGGGTTGTTTGTGGAGGAGGGTCTAGAAAACAACCTGTGAGTTGGTAGTCTGAGTAGATGTGTCACTCCCAAGGACAGGGGCCGGCATCAGCAATCCACTTTGTGTGTGTGGGGGGGGGGGGCGTTTAGAGGGACAAAGGAACAGAGAAGAGACACCTTTGCTTTCTGCCTGAGCTGCAGTACCATCTTCGGCCAGGAGAGGCAGTACTCTAGCCCGTAGATGACTGGGACTCTTCAGCCTCCATAACCACACCAGCCAGTCACTGCGAAGAAACCCGCTGGTCGAGGTCTGCATTTATCCCTTCGATTCTCTTCTTAGAAACGACTTACATGATCCCTCAGCATATTCCCCCTAAGAGATGCTCACAGTTCCAGACAGGCTAATGCCACTCCAAGGCGTCTCTCAGGCTGGCTGACCGGGAAGAGGCTCCCTTTGGGAGTTCCACTGCATGCTGAGCCTACTTCTGCCTCTATCCAGTGTAAAAAGTTTCATCGCATAGCCTGGGCAGCAAAGAGGGTCCCTGCGGTGTCCCGGGCTGTGACCCCACCCCAAGTCTGCTCTAGCTACACGGCTGGGTGTCTTTGATTCCTCTCTCCCCCATCCTCTAGAGCCAAGCAGGTTCAGACCCTACCCAGGACACTTTATCTCAGGCTCCTCCTCACCCGGCCCTGACCTTGTCACCTCCTTTGGTTCCCACGTCACTTGGCACCACCCATATCTCAGGTTGACCCATGGTGATGGTAACTCCATCAGGCTGGTGTCTTGCTCTCGGTTCAGCCCTTCCATGCATGCTTGGGCAACATTCATTTCTCCAGCACCGGGACCCTCACCGGGCACCTAAGGCGGCAAAAAACGACGACAGACTCACTCAAAATCTAATGATCCAAGTACGCATGCACGCCCCATATCTGCAAACGCCCCTTCTAAGAAGGGTCCATTCCAAGCCCTTAGAGCGGTGGTTCTCAACCTTCCTAATGCAGTGATCCCTTAAAACAGTTCCTCATGTTGTGGTGACCTCAACCGTAAGTTATTTTCGTTGTGACTTTATAACTCTAACGTTGCTACTGTTATGAATCACAATGCAAATATCTGATATGCAGATGGTCTCGGGCAACTTCTCTGAACCGGCTGTTCGACCACCCCAAGGGTCTGTCAGAGGGGCAGTGCGCAAAGGATGGAACTGTAAAGGGCCAGGAAACAACCAACTGGAAGGCTACAAGGGCCATTTGAGTGGGGGAGGCCCAGGAGAGAAGGCGGGGAGAGAGGACTCAGTGAGAGCTAATGCCCATGCACTGGGCGGGAGAGAGCTTGGAAGATCTGGAGAAAGAGATGCATGTCCTGCAATACTGTGGGACTTAGGGGTTGCATCGTTTCCAGAACCAGCAATAGGGACTGAAAAGTGGTGTCAATGTCACACTACAGGGCTCAGTGCTGTCTTTATCCTGACACCACTGAATCACTCTGAGGCAATTAGAAGTTCTGTGTTGAAGAGTTGGCTTCCCGTCACCCCCTCCGTGGCTGGGGAAGGCACTGCTGCTGGAGGTGTGCCAGACACTAGCACTGTCTCACGGGTGAAGGCTGCCTTCTTCCATGATGGTCTTGCACGTGGGATCGGTGACACTGCCAAACCCCTGTGCAATTGTCCAGCTCACCCTTGTGTTTGCATCCAGTTGTGAGGAGCCAGTACATGTGAAGTTGGTTGAGATCCTTTATGGTGAGCACCACATCAATCCAGGATAGCAGCAAGAAACTAGGGGCCCGGGAGGGCTCAGCAAAGCCGCTCAAGAGGGGAAAAGCTACAAAGTGGTCGGCTGCAATTGCACAGTGGTTCAGGACCAAGGCCACGTGTCTCAGGGTACTTCAAATGCAAGAAATGGAAACATTAAAAATTGTCTTGTTAAAGAAAAAGACTATGAGCCAGGCCTGGGCTCAGAGACACCAAGAACAGTGTATCTTTCAAGCCTCACCGCCCGTTGTCATTACCCTGTCTTCTTTTCAAATGCTCGCTGTCCAGCAGGAGGGAGTCTCAAGAAGGCACCCAGGCAATCACTCACCTCCTCTTGCAGCCAAGAGCCTCATCTATTCCTTAAAATATGAACATATCGCATACTAGTTTGCCAAGAGTCCCACGTGTTGGGCTTGCATCTGTGAAATGGGTGCCAAGCCTGCTTAGTGCATGAAAACGAATCCACCCACCACAGCGGTACAGAGGCTATGTCCCCTTGGGGATAAAAACCAAACATTTTAAGGGCCTGATGTCCTGGAGAGTCTACTTACTCCACAGTGTGTGGACATCAGCTGGAATTTATTTTTTTAGTATTTTTTTTGTTTTGTTTACTTCACGCAGGCGTGTGCAGCACGGTACACACCTGAAGGCCAGAGGACTCCTTGCAGGAGTCAATTCTTTCTTTCCACCAGTGAGTCCTGGCTTACCCAGGTAGTTAGGGTTAGCGGCAAGCACCTTTTCCCACCTGTCCCCCTCGACGGCCCAGGACGTTTCTGTGTTTCCGAACTCAGTTCTGCTCCTATCCCCCACCACGGTGACTGCTGGTTGGATGGGGGTGGCAGGGTTGTTCTGCTTTGTCAATTTGACACAGAGGTGGTGCTTGCGGAAGAGGGAACCCTAACTGGGAAGATGGATCACTCCACTCATCCGATTGGTCTGTAGGCCAACCTATGGGGCATCTTCACGGCTAATGACTGAGAAAGCTCAGCCCACTGTGGGCGGTGCCAGCCCTGGGCAGCTTGTCCTGGGTTCTATAAGAAAGCAAGCTGAGCAGACCATGGGAAGCAAGCCAGTAGGCAGCCTTCCTTTGAGACATGTGCCTTGGTTCTTGTGTTGCGCGCTCACCCTGCTGTTCCTAACGATGGCCTGTAAACTATGAGCCCAGTAAACCCTTTCCTTCACCAAGCTGCTTGTGGTCATGGAGTTTGTTACAGCAACAGAGAGCAGACTAGGGCAGAAGCGGAGCGCCATCTTGTCGTACCCTGACGGGCCTCTTCGTTCCCACCAGCTGGTAGGACAGTCAGTCATCTCCTTCTTCAGGGATGGGAAAACTGCTTTTCTACTTCCTGTCCCTCGTTTCTCTGTACCGTTCCCCATTCCATGGTTTCTGGCAACGTCTTTCTCTAAGGGGCCAGATGGGAAACATTTCTGGCTCTTTAGAACAGTCTGTCCCAGGAGCTCGGAAGCTGCCATTCATCTTCAAACAGTGGCTGTGGCTGTGGCTGGATCCTTCTTTATGTACACAAACAGGCCATGGCATTGGGTTTTCTGACCCTGGTGTCCCGGCCTGGGTGACTGGAACTTTAAGACCTAAAACCAAGCTTGTGACAGTCACTTATCTCTTTCTTCCTCAAGCCCTCCCTGGTGTGTGTGTGTGTGTGTGTGTGAGAGAGAGAGAGAGAGAGAGAGAGAGAGAGAGAGAGAGAGAGAGAGAGAGAGAGAGCGCTATTATTAGATATTACTTAAGGCATGTTGTAGACATCAGCCATCAGGAGTCAAGACTTCTTACTAAGTTTTCTTACTAAGTCAAGTTTTCTTACTAAGGAGCAGTTGCGCCCCCAGACGGCTGCTAAGCAGTGACAGGAAGGTCCTTGGCAAAGGAAACTAAAGAAGTAACCATTTGTTTTCTTGTCCTGCCTCTTAAAGCTGAGCTCAGCTGTTCTCCTGGCTTTATTGTTTTGTAGAACAAGGTCTTTATTGTTTTGTAGAACAAGGCTCTGATTGGTTCTCAGTTCACCGTTCTCCTGCTCTGCCTCCTAAGTGCTGGGGTTCCAAGCACAGCACCCTAGCAGGCTCTCCATTTTTTTTGTTTTGTTTTGTTTTGTTTTGTTTTGTTTGAGACAGTGTCAACCAGCCAAGCTAGTCTCAAACTCTGTGTGGCTGAGGATGACCTTTGAACTCTGGACTCTCCCTCTTCCCCTCTCAGGAGCTTGTTAGATATGCAAATTCTTGGGCCTATCCCTCCAGTGTGAACCACATTGTGGGTCCAGCAGCACCACAATTTTAGAATGCCTCTGGGAAATCCTGATGTCCCTATGGAAAGCTTCTATTTGCTGGGCTGAAGTTTGGACATTGGGCTTTGTATAGGCTAGCTCCCCCACCCCCACAAACCCTGTCCTACAGTTTGTTAACCAGCCCCTGCTTTTTGTTGCCTTCATGTTCTTTAAAATTTGTTTTGAATTTTTTATATAGTATATTCTGATCAGGTATCCCCTCCTTCATCTACGCCTAAGATCCTCACCTCCCCACCCATTCAATTCTATTCTCTCTCTCTCTCTCTCTCTCTCTCTGTGTCTCTGTCTCTGTCTCTCTCTCTTTCTCAACCAAACATTGCCTGCAGGTCAATACTAAATAAAACACACCCCATTTGAGATAGGTGTTTGCTATTCTCTACTTGATATCTGTGAGTCTTGTGGGCCACCCAAAAGGGCACCACCTCCTTGAGGAAGAGGAGCTGTGGGCTGAAGGCCCTGTTCCATAGAAGGTAGCGGCTGAGAGCGGCTGTAACCACCCTTCATCTGCCTTCTCTGAGACAGTGAGAGAGCAGCTCTCTCTGTCGTAGAGCAGGGGTCTGACAAATAGTTGGTGACAGTGGGTGACCCTGTACTTTCCACCCTCACCACTCCACTTACAAAAGATGCCACGCGACAGAGCTCTGACATGTCTCCATCTTCCTATCCACAGGGCAAGTGTGGAGGAGTGTGCAGAGGAGCCACTGGGAAGCCAGGAAGAAAAGTTAGAGCCCCTGAGACCACAGCCTTCCTTGGCTTCCCAACGGCTGTGTTTCATCTGAGAGCTGAGTCATCCCCCACTCTCCTTCCGCTTCTTCCCAAATCCAAGTCCGGCAAAGAGGAGCTCCAGATGGCTCACCCACAAGTAGGTCTTCTTGGAGGCTTCCGGAGGATTAATTAGTCATCGTCAAGACTCTAAGGACCAAATCAGAAGGCAATATGGCAAAGAGGGGGAGAGGGTGGGAGAGAGCCGCCTGCCAACGAGGCGAGCACAGAAGGGCCTGGGGACCACACAGATGGCGTGCCACTTGGGATCACCAAGGCATGCTATCGTGGGCACTGACCTGTTGGTGTGCGGTGCCCTGGCTGGTGATTGGCAGTCCGGCTGCGTGAGTCATCTGGGAGTTTTCAGACTCAATGAGGCAGGCCCGCCCGGGATTCTGATTTCAGAGATACACTGGAGCCCAGGAGTCAACAACAGCTTCCTGGATGATTTCAATGTGTGCTCGGGGTGACAGAATTCTGGGTAGCACTCGCCAGTTATCTGAAGTCAAACTTTGTTGGATGTCCCTAGCTGTGCGATCTGCCTGCCCACATCCAACCAGAAAGCCCCACGGATCTGAGGAGCTCAAAGGTTTAGGTTTAAGTTCAGGTCTGCCACTTCTCAGCTGTATGACCTTGGGGAAGCCCTGAAAGCCATTCAGGTCTCAGATTCTTCAGACCCAAAACACCAGGGTAATTCATGTTACCATGACTCATGCCTGTAATCCCCAGACTCTGGAGGCCGAGGCAGGAAGATCCCGGAGACTTCCAGGCCAGCCTGTGCTGCAGAATGAGACCCTGTCTCAAAACAAACAAACCAAAACAAAGCATTTCATTACGGGCCTGAGATGAAACTAAGGAAATCTTACTCCCCAGTCTCGGGAGAGTTGAGTTCATGTCAAGACAGTAACTATGTTGAGAGTGAGTTCCCTACCCTCTGCCCTGAACCTGCTGTTGAGTTCACCTACCCTCCGCCCTGAACCTGTGCTGTTGAGGTCCAGCTGGTCCAGCATGGTGGGTTCTGAAGCTTCTCCGTCCGCTGGCTCTATCGAGATTCCCACAGTCCACGCCCACTGCTTCTGTGGCCTGACCTCTCCTCATTCACTCCTCACGTCCCGTGCGGCCTCTCCTGTCCACTGTCAATTCTCCGGTTATTATGCAGGTCCTCTTTACTGAATCCTCTTAGGAGTCTGACTCTGCTCAAGCCTGAACCCCCCCCTCCCCCCCCACCCTGCTTCTGAACTCCGTACCATCAGGAGAAACAGCCTGACAGCTTCTCCACTGTCCCACACCCTGCTTTTCCCTCAGGTCCAACTCCCTCAGGTCAAGTCTTGGTCTCCTGTCCCGCTCCCCAGCTGTAGATGGCAAACAAGGGCCATGGCTCCGCTCACACCATTTCAGAAAAGCAGGTTCTGAGCTCCCCAGCAGACAGAATCCCAGGCTCCAGAAGAGCAGAGGAGTCTGAGAGCCTGGAAGGTGCCAGGCCTCGAGACCAGGCTCATCTGCTTCAGAGCCCAGGCTGTTTTCCAGCCTGCATGCTGCCTCCGGACTGGATGTCACAGAATAAACTTGATAAATCCACAAGCAGCTAAAGCAGTTCTCAACCTGTGGGTCGCAAGTCCTTGGCAAGGTCGAACAACCCTTTCTCAGGGGTCGCCTGTGGCCATTGGGAAACACATGAGGATTCACAGCGGTAGCAGGATTACAGTTCTGGAGTACCAATCACTGCATGGCTGGGGTCACCACAGCGTGAGGAACTGCATTCAAGGGTCACATTGTCAGGAAGGCTGAGAAGCACTGAGCAAGCGCTCGCACAAGATAACTGGGAGAGCCCGGAAGTCTCTCTGGCTCCTCCCTCTAAGTCACACAGCTTGCTGATGTGGGGGCTGACCCGGCATAGCCATGAAATTAATATACACACAAAAGGTCAATTCTGGAGAGAGAGGTTCTGTACCAGGAAGAGAAAGGAACAGGGCCTGGACCATGGCCTGGGCTCTAATTCTTCAACTTTGTTGTTGCTGAGAACTGTCCCCATCACTGCGGGCTGAGGGCTGTTCCCATCACTGTGGGATTCTCTTTGTTGTGTCTGTTTGAAGATAGATCTCACATTGTAGCCAAGAGTGGCCTGGAGCTTGCCTCAAACTTCCCAGGGCTGGGATTCCAGACATGTGTCACAGAGCCCAGCTTTCCTATGGTCACTTGAAGGACCCATTTACTCCCAGCGGTGTATCTGGGCACTCTGCCATGAAGCTGTGGGTCCCCAAGCCCCTTCTGTAGGGGTTTGAATCCAGGGCCTTGCGTTGCCTAGGCAACCGCTTTTCCACTGAGCCTCCCCAGCCCGTGGACATCCTGCAGTTCCACCTCTTAGCGGCTCAGGGGAAATGCCCCGAAGAGCACTTCTGCACTTAGTGCTTACGGAGTGCTACAAGTGACCAGTGGGATTACCCTGGACTTCATCCACACAGCGCATTTCCTCATAATGCATCACCGCTCCCCGTCCCGGGCTTCCTCACATCTTGGTATTGATTCATTGTGCTTGGCAAATGCATCTCCTTTTCCAGTTCTTTCTACCAAGTTTCTCTTTCCCTGTAGAATGAGCTGGTCTCGTGGACAATGAGGAGCAGCCGCTAGGAGCTTTACAACAGGGGCCACATCCCAAAGCATGTGTTCCCAGGACTCCAGCCCACCACAACTGTCCTGTGCCTGGCCATCGGCTGCCTCGCTCAGCCCTGGTCTGGGAGTCAGTGAGCAGCTCCGCCGATGAGCCTGGCGCGGCCTGCAGAGGAAGACTTGGCATGCTTCCCGATCAAAGTCATCTGTATTAGAATTGTAAACCTCTCAAGCTGTGACAGGAACTAAATCAAAATCAAGATGTTATGGCCGCAGAGGGAAGGAGAGCTGCTGACTGGACGCTGGGTCAGTAGAGCCAGGAGGCAGAGGCAGAGAGAGATTTGAGGAGACAGAGACATGAGGAGAAAAAGCTGTGGGGATCAAGGCCCAGGGAGAGCTTTTGGATTTCGACGGAAGTCAGCCTAGGAGAGCTCCTGCGAGGGGGGACTGAGGAGGATGGGAAGAGCCATTCTCGGACTAAGCAAAAAAATCCCTCCTCCCCTACTGGTTGATGTTTCTCCGGTAGACATTTTAGTGACTGACACAGAAAGCTAACACAAGCAACCCTATGGAGTCAGTGCTGCTGTCATTAGTAGTATTAGCATTATTACTATTAATTATCACTATTCTGTGGGGAGCTGAGGCTCAACCTCAAGGCCCTACGCATGGCAAGCAATCATTTTATCCCTCGTTCTACAGATGAAGAAACTGAGACACGGGGATATAAAGTAAGCTGACGAGCGGCTCATCCACGCGCACACAGCTTTCCCATCCTTCATTCTTGCCATCTCCCAACGCACAATCGACGTTCCCTGAGCATGGATCTCAACCCAACGTGAAGAATGTTGTGAATCACTCATTTGGAACTACTTTCCTGTCTGACATTCGAGCAGCTGGCTCTTCCAATGTGTCCACTGGCATTGCTGCTTCCGTCCTATGGTGAGGCAGTGCACAGTAGCCGGAGTCTATGACAGAACCAAATCATTCCTTCCCTGGGAGAAAAGAGAGGAGAGGAACCACAATTCCCTTTCAGGCAGGGCTTGCCCAAACGACCTGATGACCCCTAGCCCCATCTCTTAACAGGTCTATCGTCTCCCAGTACTGTTACCTTTGGGACCAAGGCTTTGACACATGGGCCTTGGGAAGATATTTGACGTCAAACTAGATCCGTGGGTTTAACGTGAATGGAAGAAGCTTGTTATGGCTTTAGTCCTCATTGTCCAGAAGGCCTGGAAGTCCAGGACCAAAGCACCTAAGATGCAGTGTCCGCCGAGGGTCATTTTTTTCCAGACAGAATCTTCTTCATGTGCCCATATGGTGGAAGCATCAACCATGGTTCCTGTAGCCTCTTACAATGCTCTTCGTTCTAGTTAGAGGGACTCTACCCCACGGCAAAGCCATCTCCCAGATGACACCCCGTGACCTCTGCATCTGTCAGTGACTAGATTTCAACATATGACTTTGTGGGAGCACAGTCGTTTACACCGGAGCAGACCGGCATAGCAGCTGTGAGCTCTCAATCACAGAGCTCTCTAATCTTGTCACAAGAGGGGGGAGAGTGGGTTGTCAAAATGAACACGGGCTGAGCATGGTGATGCATGCCTTTTAATCCCAGCAATTCAGAGGCAGAAACACGAGGGCCTCTGTGAGTTCAAGGCCAGCCCGGTTTATGTTGTAAATTCCAGGCAAGCCAGGGTTACACAGTAAGACTTGACTCAAAACAAATCTGCGTGCTCACAAGAGGAAATCCATGGGATGCTGGCTGCCTGCCACGCTTATCTGTAGAGATAAAAAAAATTCTGGTTAAATGTTTTGAAGCCCTTCTCTTGATTATAATGGTAACTCTATTCTTATTATAAGGTTATTCTACCTAAATAATTTCTGAAAATTTCGTGGTCATGGTCATAAAAGGCTTTCTTCAGCCGGGCGGTGGTGGCGCACACCTTTAATCCCAGAAATCAGGAGGCAGAGGCAGGTGGATCTTTGTGAGTTTGAGGCCAGCCTGGTCTACAGAGTGAGCTCCAGGACAGGCACCAAAGCTACAGAGAAACCCTGTCTTAGAATACCAAATAAATAAATAAATAAATAAACCCCTTTCTTCCAGTTGTTTCCAAAGTCCACTCTACTTCCGTTAGGGCAGCTGACAGGGATCTGCCTGTCTCTGCCTCCTGAGTCCTTTAGGTATATGCCAGCACTGCCCGGCTAACAGCAACTCTTATAAAAGAGTGCACTTCTCTGGAGCTGGCTCATGGTTTTAGAGGGTTAGTTCCTGATCAGCATGGTGAAAACAGACAGGCATGCTGCTGGAGCACTAGCTGAGGGTTCTACCCCCTGATCTTCAGGCAGAAGGCAGAGGGAGACACTGGGCCTGATGTGAGCATCTGAAACCTCAAAACCCACCCCAGGAACACACCTTCTCCAATAAGGCCACACCCTTTAATTCTTTCCAAACAGTTCCACTAACTGGAAATCAGACATTCAAATGCATGAGCCTTTGAGGGATGTCTTAGGGTTTTCTACTGCTGTGAAGAGACGCCATGGTCACAGAAACTCTTACAAAGAAAACACTTAATTGGGGTGGCTCACTTACAGTTTCAGAGGTTCAATCCATTATCATCATGGCAGGGATCATGGCAGTATATAGGCAGACATGGGGCTGGAGCAGAGAGTGCTACATCTTACAGGCAACAGGAAGTTGACTGTCACTGAGGGAAGCTTGAGCAAAAGAGATTTCAAAGCCCACCTCACAGTGACACATTTCTTCCAACAAGGCCACAGCTCTTAATAGTGCCACTCCCTTTGCGAGCCATTTTCTTTCTAACCACCACAGGGGGTATGTTTCCTTTCCAGCTAACACATCACCTCCTATGAGTTGCTTCAGTGGTGGATATTAAGGTACTCACTGAATTAGGAGGTACAGGATAGTAACCACCCATCAACGCGCTAGGTCAGTAGCACAAGTATCAAAGTTAAGCATTTACTTTGCATTAGGCGTCTGGGCACCAATACCTGCACCTGATGGGTCCAATGGTGCAGGCATGCAATCCCTGCTGCAGCAGCTCGGTTACTTGAGTCTGGGAGGTTAGTGTTAGTTTGGGTTACACGGTGAGACTTTGTCTAACAAATTAATGAATGGCTGGAGGAGTCCGTAGCCGACCTCAAGCCGGCGTACATCATGTGCCTCCCTGTCTCACGGCACTGCAGCTGTGGCTTACAGAGTGTGCTTAGATAGGGGGAAGAGGCAGGATGGAGAAGATTCATTCCAAAGTCACCCAGATCTCACCCTTACCCAGGACCCAGGTCTAACAAATACCCTGGGCAGGGTGTCTACCTAATCTGCTAGTTGTTGTGAATTTGTCTGACTGGATGTCCCTCTTCCTCCTCTGGAGAGATCCCAGGCCATTCCCAACAGCCAAGAAGCTGCAGAGTCGCGGAGCTGTGGAGCAGGATCCAGGACTGGGAGGAAGGCACAGTCAGAGCCAGGAAACCAGAACAGGATGTGCTAATGAACAGAACACTGAGCATCAAGCGAGGCAGGGGGATGATGGAGAAATGAAGGGCGAGACGCCCAAGACCAAATCTCTTCACTCATTCCTGCACTCCAGGCCATACTGCTCATCCACACTCACAAGCCA